>NC_091824.1:121682634-121982634 GCF_038994185.2 Dermacentor albipictus | reverse complement strand
TTTCATGGCGCATATCGCCATCGGCCGGCGCTCTTGTAATTAAAATGTCGCTCGTCGACAACGCGCGTACACGTGAGCACATAGATTGATGGAGATAGAGAGAGAGGGGGGGGGGAGACACACAGGGGGATCGAGGGGGGAAAGAGCGAGAGTTGGTGACGTAGAAAGGCGCGTCTGGTCGAGAATATCGCGCACGCAGCGAGACGGGGTGATTCCGCGCGCAAATTCTCGTCACCAGTTTGTTCGCCTTTGTTCGTTTGGGTTGTTTGTTTTGCAAATCGAGAGGACGCGTGGCGGCGCGAAAAGCCGACGCTGCATCGATTACCGCAGGAGGGGAGAGGTGCGTCGTGCTCGGACAAATGTCATCGCCCCGTTAATTTGCACGCGCGAAAGCACGGGACGACATCTGGGAACGCGACGCGGCCCCTTCGCTCCCCTCCTCTACGAAACCCCCCCTCCACCTCCTCACCTTCCCCGAGCTCCCGTTCCGTTCTGACCCTCGGGGGAGCCAATGAGGCGAGCCCGATCTCTTCGCTCTAATTAAGGCTGATTAAAACTGCGGCCGCCGCCACCCACCAACGACACACTCCGCGTTTCCTGCCCGTGCATAGACTCCGACGCGAGTGCCACCCTTTATCCTCCACCATCACGTATCTGCGGCTTATTCAGTCGCTCTATACGGGAAAGGACGCACGGATACGGGCGCGCAAATCCGCTGGTACCGATAAAGCAGTTTGACATTGTTAACGGCGGGGCGAGATGGCCAGGTAATTAGTTTCATTCTGGTAGCCTCCACGTGCCGGAAGTCGGTGTTTATAGAGGTGGTTTTGTCGCTTTCGGTCAGGGCGATTAGTGCGGCCGAAATTACCGCGCAGACTAATCGGCGTTAACCTATATGAGTTGCTCCGCGCGCGCCGAAGTTGGGTTGTAACGAGGGGAGTATTGTTACGTGGTGTGCAGGCGTTTCATAATAATCTGGCAGTGTAGCGGAAGCCACGGGGCACGTTTTGGTGCTCGAGACCGCTCTCTCTATACTGAGCTCGAGTTCGAGCAGCCTCCGTTCACGCGTGGGCGGACACCTTTGTTGACGCACGTATGCAGCTGCGCTGCATGTGCATCGACACGACAGTTCTAGCTTCTTGACATGGTAGAAATAATCGTGGCGTACGGTTTGAAGTGAGGAGGCCACCGAAGGCGTGTTCTGTGGGAGATGGACAGTGCCTATAAGACGCCTCTCGGACGCTGGCGAATAAAATCAAATATAATACTGCGATACCCCACGCGTTCAATGTACTATACCACGATTTCAGCGCGAAACGCACTTTCCCTTTGGCACTGGTCACCACCGAATATAAGGAGACGGCTTCAGGCTTTTCGGCCATATACCGCATGTCCCAGCTAACGCGAGCCAAGCTGAAGGACTTGTCTGCCTTGAAGAAGACAAGTCCACTTGTCGAAACATTGGCTCATGCTTTCACGTTGTTCTCGTTTTGCTCATCGTCTTGAATTTCCCTCTTCTGCCTTCCCCGTGTTTTCCATGATATATCTTTTTGTATTTCGCGGGCATCCGCAGTAATCTGAAAACACTAATACCTAGTAGATAGAAAGTTAGAAACTGTGTAATCGGGTGTTTTGCAAAGGTCTCTACAACTGTCTAATTGTAATTTTTGGTCTAACTTCGATGCCTCAGCAGCTGGTTAATTAATCTTGACTAACAATGTAATTAAGCAAAATACAAAGATAGCGTGACGCGCTACATACATAAGTGAGCAACATGTATTTGGCCGCGTCGTCTTAGTGCATAAGCACACACACACACACACACACACACACACACACACACACACACACACACACACACACACACACACACACACACACACACACACACACACACACACACACACACACACACATACACACGTAAATACGTACGTAAATTTAGGTGCACGTTAAAGAACCGCAGGTGGTCGAAATTTCCGGGGTCCTCCCCTACGGCGTGCCTTATAATCAGTAAGTGGTTTTGGCACGTTAAACCCCATAATTTAATTTCTTTACTTGAATAATTATGATGCTGTTACCGCGTATACTAGTTGCGGAATTCATGATTACGAACATTACCTGTCTGGGCATCCATCTATGTTCTCTGACAATATAGCAGCGGCGCCAGCGCGCCCTCTACGCAGCGGCGGTGAGACAGCATTGAAAGGGCACGACACCCAGTTTCTGATAGGCGAAGAAGCGGAGCGGAAGTTGTGCCGCAATAATATACGTGGAGTCGGAAAAAAAAAAGAAAGCGAGGGAAGAGAGCAACGGGGTGGTTTCCTCTGTTCCCAGCCGACAACCTCGCTCGTGGAGTAGGAAGGGAGAGAAGAGAGAGAGTCGAAGTAGGAAGCAAATGAGAACGAGAAAGGAAAGGAGGCTGGCGAGGCGCTCGTTAACGGAGGCCGCCACGCGCCGAGAGCACGAGGAAATAGGGTCGCTGATTAATGAAGGTCCTATGTGTCGTTCCTTTTGTTCCGCCCTTCCGAAGCCTCTCGCCTTTTCGACTCCTTTGCTTCCCTTCCTTCCTTCCTTCCTCGTTCGTCTCGACTCGTTTGCTTTGACTGCGACTGCTCGAATTTTCACAAACTGGAGGCGTGCGCTTTGGAGGAGTGTGCGGCGTGTGTCTGTGGGAGGGTGGGGGTGAAAGTGGGGGGGTTGGAGTCTGCCTCCTACGTTCAGACTTGCCGCTCCGTCCTCCCTGAGCTGTCGCCTCGCGTATCTTTATGCTGCCACTGCTGCAGCCGCTGCTGGACGCGCAGTCTGCGACAAAAAAAAAAAAAAAAGAGGGAGGGAGGCGGTGGTGAGAGGCGCTCATTGCTAGCGGCCCGTCGTTCACATTTTTTAAGGTGGAGAATCCTTTTTCTAGCCCGCGTCGCTTTCCATTCTCCACTTTCCTCGGTCTGTTGTTCATCTCACGCGCGTCGCCGTTGAGTATATGCGCTGGCGGCCTTTCGACGGTCGTGCACAGCGATATTGGAGTCTTTTTGGCTTGCGTACATTTAATTAGAAAGGCAATCCCCCGCTACACCCTTTTTCTTTCTCATCTGCCATTAATGACAGGAGAATGCAACGAGCTTCGAAGAATGAGTTAAATGCCAATACACTGTCACTTGTTATTCTTTCCCCACTGCCGGAAAGAATTCGTGCTGGCCTGGAATGTGACTATCGACCAAGCGCTGAAAACACAGAGCTGCGCATTGACTACTCATTAATGTCGGTGATCTCAACGTCAATTGCAATTCAAGCGAGGCTAGGCCCGCGGCTACATATGCAATGCAGGAAATTATGCGGTGGTATTAAGATTCGGTGGCATCTGGGCAGGGAGCTTCGTTTTGCACGTCCTATACGTTCAAATGTTTGTCTTTTCTTAAAGAGACTCTGACTGGATTCGCGAAATCTTTATTTCACCAAACAAATGACCCCTGCTTCTTGATGGCTGAATGAATGGACCATTCCTACTGTAGTATCGTTAACTGTCTCTCTCTCTTTCTATGTCCCTTTCGCAAGACGTCCGCCTTTGTTATCAGGCGCCTCATGATGGGAAGCCATCAGCACTCGCTGTTAGCCTCTCCCTCAAGCCCTGGGAAGCTTAATAATACGCAGCTTCGGCGTGTTCGTATCTTGGCCGTGTGGTGCTTTTCGCAAGAAAGTTTATGTGCAAGTTTGGGTGCCTCACATATCTACAATGAAAAAAAGAAAGTGGCTGGTGTTCAACGTGGCGTGAACCTAGTAACACGAGCGAAAGCTGTGTTAAGCATGGTTAGACATGGTTCCTCGGTGCTTCTTCCCGGCGAGCTATATAGGCAGGGTGCTCAGACTCAGCGCGGCGCCTGCGGCGAAGAGTTGACGCGCTAACGCCGGCGCGTGCTTCATCCATGCCGAGGCTGAGCGACCAAGCGTCGGCCAGGCAGCCGTTAAAGGGAAGCTGAAGAGTCCGTCGAATTCAATAAGACGCTCATATACGGATGCAGGAACCTTATAAACCATGCAGGTAAAATTTTGGGGGTGTTTTTTCACTTAGGAGTCACGTAATCATCAGTTAAAATTGCGCTGTAGCTCCGCCCCCCCGTCGTCCGACGTCATCAGCGCGCGGGCGAGCGTCGTTCGACGCCGAGCGCGTCGGAGCGTTTTAGCAGCGTCCCGTTGCGTTGGCTGCGCCCATGCGACGACTCATCAGTCGAACTTTAGACACTGTTGTTCTCGCCAACGCGACGTAACGTGTGCGCGCGTTCACGCTGCGTCGGATTATATTTAGCCCTTTGAACCCTCGCCTAGTCACGTGGTTCAGAGCGGCGAGGCTCGAGCGAGCGTAGCGGCGACGCCTCTCCACCGTGGATCCCATGACGTGACGTCACATCTTCACATGTGCGCGCCAGCGGCTGAAAGTCAAAGGAGCGCCGAGATTGACCTTGGGAGTTGTACCTCGAGTTGTATCTAAAATCCGTGTCGGCTTCTCCCTATTGTGATTGTGTCCGCTTCCGGGACTGGTGTCCCTAGTGACACTATTCGTGTGCTCGTGACTTGTGTTCGTTAGTGCAGTACTAGAAAGAACGACAGAAACTTCTATATACATCATTAAGATGATGATGGGGACGTAGACAAAAAGCCTTTCACAGGCTTGACGAGGGTATACGCCCCTCTTGTTTTATATTTCTTATTTTTAAATTATTTCATGAGTTGTGTATTTGAGATTCTTGAGCATAGGCGTCTCTACATAGACCTAGCGTCGCATTTGTGGTTCCCGCAAGGCAACAGTTACATGCTTCCACTGGTACGGAGAATGCTTACTGGAGAACCACCACTATATTAATGAGCAGCGTACGTTTACGTTCGTTTTATCTGCAATAATGCAAAGCCACTGCATTGACAATTAGAGAGAGTGCTTTAGGCTCATGCACTTCAAACGCCCTTCAGTTAATGCCTGACCACATTGAAATATATACGCGTCTATCGACGCAAGAGGCACGCCGCGTGAACTATTACCCCGCGTTACATAACGTGTTCGTCTCAGAGGGGTACCGAGGTTTCGCGATATAGTTACTACCCTAGTTTTGCAGGGCACTCAGTGTGAACGGATAAAAGATACGTCAGCTGTTACTGTCTTGTGAAGGGCGTATTGTACTCGTCAGTTGTTTTTCTAAGTGATGGCAATCGATATTAGTGCCAACTTTCTTGCGGCTGGTTTGCTCTTTTGCGCATAAACAAATAGCGGATGGTCTATCTGTTTCGGAATTGAATTGAATTCTGGGGTCCTACGTGCCAGAACCACGATTTTATTATGAGCCACGTAGATTAATCTTGACCCCCAGCGAATATTTAACCTGTGCATTTCGCCCCCTTGAAATGCGGGCGCTGCAACCGGGGTTTGATCATGTGACCTCATGCTTAGCAGCGCAACATCATAGCCGCCAAATCCACCGCGGCGGGTTATCCGTTTCTCAAGCACATTGCAAAAAAAAAAAAATTCCAGACGGAGATTGTGGCGGCGTTCGTATAAGCTTCAGTGATCAGTGCTTAACTCGGCAATAAACATGCACACACGCCTTCTCTGAGCACACAAGAACGGGATTATATTCCCTTGCTAGCACTGCTCTTAATCGATCGAATTACGGCGTGCAGCAAAGCCAGCCGCCTGGGAAAAAAAGAAAGAAAGAAGAGAGAAAAAAAAAGCGGGCAAGCGCGGAGCGGCCTGCTGCTGATTGCACGGCAGGAGCACACATTTACGCAATACTACAGGGCATGCATTATAATTCTGTTCAGCATTAAAAAAAAAAATCTGTGCACAAATAAAATGCAAAGGCGACAACGACCTAGGTATTATGTTAAGCAGCGCGCCACGTGGCAGAATATCTTCCAAATATTTAAAAACGCGTACGAGATGCTTGTTTTGTAACGTACTCAAGGGGCACGGTAATTAGGAATTGCGGTGGACCGTGCGCCTAAGCTTCTTCAATGGAGTCGTTACGGATGTCTTTTCTCAGGCTTAAGTAAGGAATTCGGTTCTTTGAGGAAGGCGCTAGCTGGTGAGAGAGAGCGCGGGGAAATGCGAGAAGTCCGAGGAGGACACTCGGACGCGCAAGCACCAAGCTTTCGCGATAGGTGCGTGGGCTGAGGCCTAAGCCTTACGAAAGGCCTCATCACGCGTGCCCGCTATTTCGTTTTCTGGCACAATTATCAGTGAGACCGGTGAACTAAGGAAGAGTGCAATGTGCACGACAAGTTCAAAGCGTTTCTGGGCGTGGTCATGCAAAGTGGTTGCGAGGGAGTTACTGCACAGTGTCCATCGGAATTCGCGACGTCGAGGAACGCTACAGCGAAGGATTGAAAGCTCCTGGTTATGTTACGGGCTGACCCACGAGACACGCCAGCCGTATTATTGAGGAAAAAAATTAAGGCAGAAAGTCTACTGGAGTTGTCTTAGTGTTCAAAACGTGCTTTCTTTCAGTGCCTCTACACTTGGGCATAGCGACGGGCAGGTTAACGCTGCCATCCAAAATTTTCTTTTAGGGTCATATGAGATTTAAAATCTGAATACAAAATTTTTTTAACCTGGTTTTCTTTCACCAAAATTGAACTTGTATTGTTTTTGCTTTATGGTCATGGTAGAATTTTCAGTTTCATAACATCGTGCAAGCTCTACAATCTGTACTTTTTTGATTATAGCTTACCTATTATAAAATTTTGACTTATTTTGCACTTCACTATAACGTACCCGATTCTCGGCCAATCACCCAGAGTGGATAATGTGTCAGTAGATCACAAGTATCTACATCTACATTGCCTAAATATGCGTAAGCACTGTGCCACTTGCTCATCTCCACGCAGCCCAGGATATCACTATCAACCTTATCAAACTTTATGCGATCATTATAAACACTTATTAACCTTATCGTACTAGATCCGACCTTTATAAACTCTTATCGGTCGTTATCAACCTTATAGCAATCGATCCGATCCTTAGCAACTCTTACCTGTCCTTATCAACCTTATCGGGCAATCCGACCCTTATAAGCTATTGTCAGTCCGCATCAACCTTATCGGCCTCGATCCGACACATCGGTCCTTATCCTTCTTATTAGACTTGCTCCGATCATTATAAGCCCTTATAGTCTTTTAGCACCTTATCCATCTGCATCGAGCCATTATCAACCGTGATGTGACCTACATAACACTTCATCGCTCGTTATCATCCCCATCAACTCATTGACTGCTTATCTGCCAGTGCTGCACGAAGCGAAGTGGACGAGCCCTCAGGGATCTGTTGCATTTCGGTCGGTGAAGGAATGCCCCAACGGATGGCACATTCCGTGACCACTGAAACGCACCGGAGCAGTGGCGTGTCTGGCATTAAATTTTTGCAAAGATGGCCGACTTCATATGTCCGCAATGCTCCAAGTCGGCTCTGCATGTCGTCCTATAGATGGCTTTTTATTGCACCACCACCACCACCACCACCACCACCACTTGCAAGGTGGTGGGTAGGGGTCCGGACGAATTGTCTTGTGGGCACACGTATATTAGATAGATGATTCTAACCTACTCTATAGGAATACTTAGTTGTTGTGAAAGCCAAGTTACTGCGTAGCCTGTCAGTTCAAAGGTGCGAGGGGACCTTCGCACGACGGTGTTCCCAGGTGTAATTTGATGTAGCGTACTGTGCGTCTTAAGCGCGCACCATTCTAAGCGAGTAGCATTTTCGAGCCAGTGACACCTGTCTCAAAAATTGCCCAGCGCAATAAAAAAGAGAAGGCTGAAATAAAAGAACAACATTCTCATTTCAGAGCGACAATATATCCATAAACGTGTATGTACACGCCGCATATGCTCTAGGCCCATATTCACAAAACCGTTTGTACGCTGTTATACAGTGTTGCTCGTAAGAACAGGCGCCGACAAATGTTGGTACTACGCATACGTGAAGATCCGCCAGTGACGAACAGTTATTACCAAAGAGAATGTTTACGAGTGTAGCTGCCGCTCTTATAATAATCGCGAGTGTAACGACGCACGAATCCCCTAAGCACGCCGTTATCACCACTGCCACATCTCCACCGCTGAAAACGCAGATACCAATCTCGCCAGCGTAAGCTGTAGCGGTCGTTCAACTGCCCAGTTGCCTGACGGAGACGGGAAGGCCAGCTCAACGCGCTTTTACGACGTAGCTCCTTCACGTCTGACGGACGGTCCCACTTCTCCTTTACGCGCGGCATTTCCGTGGACCGAACGAGAAGCCAAAGCCGGGCGTCGTGGAGGCCTCTTGGGACAAGAAGAGCCCGAACATCGTACACGAAGTCGAGCTCGCCTTTTACGGCCCCGCGACGCTCCTCTCTCGGTACCTGTGCGAGCAGTAGTAACTTGCCCGCAACGAGCGAGCCGTAATTTACAAAGACGGGCTGAACGCTCGTGGTGGGTTGAGAATAAAACCGGCCCTAAACGTCCTAATTGAGCCCACGGTTGCGATGTGAGTGGGACTCTCCCTTTTTCATCGTTTGCTTTCTTGCGCGCTCCCAAGGCGGCAGAGTAGAGCGCGGAGAAGTTGCGGAGACATAATCGTTAATGCCTCCAGTGCCCGAGGTGCTAAATAATTTAATCACCATCGCGCGCTTCGTATACGGGTGCGCGCACACAGTCGCTCAGGAAGCCGTTATTCCGGGCTGGCATGCTCTGGAGCGCAGCGTATACGGAAGGGTTTCTCGGCGCATTACGGGCGCATCCATGATTATAGCGCGAACAAATGATGAGCCCCGAGTCATGCGGTTAGTAGTTGAACGACGGCTGCCGCTGGAACGCATGCATCAATTAAAAGTTGGCGGCTCGCCGTTGCGTTGTTCGAGTAACGTGTTCAAATGCTGGTTGGCTTGAGGCCTTCGCGTTATGCGCCAAGGTGCACCTGGATCGCGTATTATGTAGTGTGCTTACGTTTGTGCCAATCGTAGATTAGCTGCACCCACTGTGTGCGAGGACGAACTCTCGCAACCTTAGTCCCCGCAGATGATGATGATGATAATAATAATAATAATAATAATAATAATAATAATAATAATAATAATAATAATAATAATAATAATAATAATAATAATAATTTATCTTATTTTATTTGAGAACGAATGTACACTTGACAGGAAAGGGAAAGCGAGGAACAGGTCGGAAAATGCGGGGCCCAGCGCCTGCCCACTCTTCAGAAAGGAGAAGACAGGAACATAGAAATGGAACACAGCGAAAAGGGGAGGAAAGAGGAAAGAAAGAGCAAGAAGACAAACGCCAAGGAATAAAGCGGAACACACACGGTACAGGTCACGCACAGTAAGGCGGTCCTCTGGAGAGCACGGCAGGGAAGGTGAACGCATGAAGTAGCGAACATTCACTGCTCATCACATTCCACCCCATCCCCCAACCCCTTTAATGTCGCTAATCAAACAAATATTATTCGGAGCAAAAGCAATTTCATTTCGGGTAAAGCTGAAAAAGGCAATCTGTCGAAGTCTGCTTTAACTATGTTTCACTTAAAGCAGCATTATAAACGTTTCTCTTTCTTTATCAAGCGTGCCATGGCCGAGGCAAATAAGGGCTAAAACTTATGCGGGAGATAAGTGCGTACCAGCAAGGTATAATTTGTGCACACGCTCTTCAATTTATTCAATCTTGAGACGGCAGACATCCAAGATTGCCGCAATATTTGTCGTTCGAAGGCAATAATGTAGTTGGTATATCCACAAAGCATGGCTTAAAGAGCAATCGTGCTCAGCCATTCAGTACCTACATCTAAGAAAAGAAATCGCGGAAATATATTGAATGCACACACAAAAAAGAGGAAAAATTTGTAAAGAAAAGAAAAAAAAAACGCACGCGATCCGATTAGTATTAGCAGTCGACATTTCAGCTCAGCTTGCAGGAAAACTTCATGTGTAGTCACAGCTGCCGCCAAAATTCTGGAAAAGTCATGTAGACTTCGGTGGTGATGGTGATAAACTTCATTGAAAGGGGGAAGGGTAAAGAGCTCGGATGCATAGCAGAAAACAGAGAGAAGTGGCTTGTGAGAAAGGGAACGTTGCCGCTATTTTCTGCAGCCCCTTGAAGGAGCACGGCTCAGTGCCATGCAGAAAACATCATCAGAGATTTCGCATTATATGATTGTGTACCTCGTTGCACGCCAGGTTAATTCCTGGATATATCGCGCATTGGACCTGACCTGTCAGACACGGCCTGTAGAGTTGTGTCTTAAAAAAGGGGGCTACCTTCTTTGATAATACATGTTGTAGCCAGGCTGGTAGGGAGGAGGAGAGAGAAAAGAAGAAGGCAGGGAGGTTAACCAGAATAACGTCCGGTTGGCTACCCTACACCGGGGGAATGGGAAAGGGGCAGTAGCAGTAGTAGTAGTAGCAGTAGGCGCAGTAAGCCAAGCAGTAGATGCTGAGAATAAATCAACTTCAGAGTTTGGTTACTGCGCTCGCGTTGCCGGAAATAATGCGATCTGAGTAACATCTACACCTGTGCGCGCCTGTGCACCTGCGAGCGCGCGCGCGTACACACACACACACACACACACACACACACACACACACACACACACACACACACACACACACACACACACACACACACACACACACACACACACACACACACACACACACACACACACACACACACACGCACACACACACGCACACGCACACACACACACACACACACACACACACACACACACACACACACACACACACACACACACACACACGGTGTGGAAAAGGTGATTAGGATGGAGGTACGGAGACGAATCTTTCTCAGTCCTTCTGTCTGTTCTCTCTTTCTCTCTCTCTCTCGTGTTTATTAATAGGGGCTCTATAGATTATGATCCATTGAAACAGGTCATATCAGCTTGTAGCCGTCTCACGTAATTCTGCTGCTTAGTCGTCATGACAGTACGACAGAGATGTACTTGCAACGAGTAACAAGGTGCGGAAGCCCACAATAACAAAAAGGGTAGTGACAGTCGAAATTATATAGCAGTTAGGCTGGTGCTTGCTAGCTCTTTGTTAAAATGTAGATTTTTCTATAAGCATGGATATAATATAATAAGGAGAGAATGAGAATACTGAGCTTTTCCGAGCTTTAACATTGGTGAAAAGGAATCACACAACTTTGTTGGCTTTTATCCTACTGCATGCTAATATCGAAACAAATATCGACCTGGATATGAATATTTATAACAGTATTCCACCTTTTCTTCCTTCCCTTTTTCAACGAACATTCCTCGACAGTTTCCGAAACCGAGGCGCTGAGTAGCCGTAAAAGGTCATCAAAATGAGCTCCGAACCTCGCGACAACTGCGTCTGCCATCCTCCAGCTGCTCTGACACGGCGCGTTCGTTTTCTCTCCGGTCTCTCGGGCCGCCGCCGTTTACGACTCTCCCGCGAAGGGCGACGCCTGCCAATGAAACTGCTCGCAGGCCCTGAATAGTCGAGGGAACGGCAAGAAGCGGGCATCCAAGTAGTCGGCCGGGAGTGGCGTTCGAGGTGGCACAGATGGACTCCTCGGGTGCGAGTTTGGTAGGCGGGGGAGCAGGGCTGTCTCGCCGGAGGTAACGTGGGATGTCACAATAAAAGTAAACTCGCGCTCAGTCGCTGCCGAAGGGCGCGAGTGCTTGGTAATTTCCCGCGCGGATAGGCGACGCTTCCTGGCTTGTGTTTTCGACGACGCCGGTGTAACTTTGTTCGGGGAGGTGGAAGCGGCGCCATATCGTGAGCGTCTTCCTCCCTCCCTGGGCGTCCCTTAAAAAAAAATCTCGAGGTTGTTGGCTGCGGGCATAATGCCAGCGAGAGGCTCGTCATCGCGAGAATGTTTGAAGCGACGAAATATCTGATGCCTTGAGCTTTGGTCGGTGCTTTTCTTGACTAACCTATTGCGGAAAGTTCATCCTTGCGATGAATAACAGGCAGTCCCACTGCCTGCTCAGAGCGAAGTTCCGGTTTCGATTCTTAGCCGCGGCACCCACTTTCTGTCGAGGTCGGAACGACAAAACAAGAAAATGCTATCCTATGCTTTGCGTGTATAGGATAAATAATCCCAGGAGGTCAAAATTTAGATGAATCCATAGGCCAACGTTACGGCGTCCCTTAGCACCCACTGTGGGCATTCGGGACGGTAAACCCAATAGTTTAAATTTATAATAGGATAACGGTGATGTCCTTGATACAAGTTCCGGAGTTGTATTTTGAGCTCGGTGTTCAATCTTCTTGGTGGAAAACCGATTCGATACTCAAAGTTATGCTGTCCGAATGCCAACTGGCGTCGGCTTTTGCTTCAGCCAACACACGGCAGGTTTTCTCTTGCAAGCTTTGTATTTTTAGTTTTCCTTTTATTTTTAAGCACGAGATGCTTTTAGCTCCCGTGGTCGGCGACTATCATGTGACCGTCAGCCAAAAGCCAGAGCCGTTATCCGGGCACGGAAACGAGAACATCCGGGCCACTTGCGAGAACAAAACGAGATCCTAGATCCTAGAGCCTAGATGTGGAACTAATGCAGGAGTGCAACGATCTGGCGCCGTTATCCTTGCTACCATCTTTTGCCTACTACATCGATCCTTGCTCTTTGTAAGCCTATCCTCAGTTCAATGATGCCGTGAGCGGTAGGTTGGCCATATCGTGTTCGGCAACCTAATAGTGTGAAAAGCGCCCACTTCCGCTCTTTCGCTTACGCCCTGTTGGCGTTGCGCAAGCTATGTAAACCATGAGAGGGATAAAAATTCAAGCCGCTTTTCAGTATAGATTAAGAAACAAAGAAAGTTGGAAGATTGTGAGGCCCTCCCAGTATTTTTGTTCTTTCGTGTTTATTATTGTTGCGCTGATAACTAACAGGCCGCAGACACAGCGACTCTCCAGGTATATGCATTTTGGAACAAATAGAGTTAGCAGTCCAATGCCAAAAATTAGTGCCGAAATCCAACATTTCGGACATGTAGCCCAGGGCGGGAGCGCACTCCAACGGGGCCCACATTACAGACTCCAATCATTCTTTCCTAGTGCGTTTGAAGATGTCCTCGCCAATCCGTTATTCACGCAACTTTCCAGGCACTCCCATTCATGAGTGCGTAATGAAGACAAAGCCTTCGCTGTCTTCGCGCCTGATGGCGCCATGGAACTGCGCTACGAGTCTTTTTTCTGTGTGCGCTCACAAATTTCCAGATTCTCTTGCATCACCCTACAAAGCACGGAATGGGAACTCGCGGCTGGAAAAACGAAAGTTAGGCCATTAAGAACTCATTACGGCGGCAAAACATATAGGGTTTCGTGGTAGACCGGACGGGAATTCTCTAATCATAAATATTAGGATGAATCGCTGCTGCCAACTCTGCTTGGAAATTCTTGGTGATCGATCAAACCCACGTTGGCGAGCTAACGGCGATGAAAAAAAAAGAAAGAGAGTGTACAAATTGCCACTAACGAGAATCCTTAGATTGTCGAGTTGTCTGTCCTGATACCAAACCCGAGTGCGGAGCAATGGGAAGGAATGCTCTCCAGCGACCGTCAGAACGTCCAACTAGGGCTGATCCGACGGGCCCAGCTGGCAGCGGCATCCAGTGGAGCCCTGGACTAGGGGCAGACGGCCATTGCCAAGAAGATGGAAGACACCATCTGACTCCGCGAAATTCATAGAATTTTCTAGGGCTAAATAAACGTTTCTCCTCCTCCTCCTCCTCCTCCTCCTCCTCCTCCTCCTCCTCCTCCTCCTCCTCCTCCTCCTCCTCGTGAGATCATTTATTTCGTATACGAAATATGCAAATTTCGGAGACAGAATTTTTGGAATAATCGAATGCAATTAGTCCCACGAAACCGGTGTTCATTTTAGTGGTCCACGCTTTTGCCACTGTTAAACGATGTCGTGATGTTATAGCAAAATCAAATTCTAAATTTCTTGTTGTTTTACACTGAAATTCATGATTAAAAAGATCGAAGTGTTCGATAAGTATTTTCCAGACAGTATAGTAAACTGAGTGCACAAAGAGGCGTTGCGCTGCAGTCAGTTCGCAAAGGACGTTGGCGACTGAGTGACAAAACCACGTCGCTCCAGCCGCCGACAGATGGTGTTAGTGATCCATAATTAGATTCATAATTAAGATTGATGGAAGAAAAGAAGTGAAGCGACAAAGAACGGAGGCGTACAGAAACAAAGTTTCCAATAGGGGTTCGAAACGTTTGGCGATCAGAATTATTCATGTTCTTTCTTTCTTTTCTTTTTTTTGAACATAGGTAGGACATTGGGCAATATAGTCTGACTATAATTGACTGCCCCGTTCCATAGGGCACGCTCATAGCATCCATTCAACCATCCCTTCGTCCTGTAATGTGCAGCCCGACTAGACGAAAACAGAGAAAGAAGCCTACGCACACACACCACATTTCAATAATGAATTCAAACTTAGCCCGCCAACATGGTCTTGCTAGAAATCGCTGTTCCACAGGCTAGTAGGTGATTATATGTCGCCTACACTATTGAAATGAAATGTCATTAACGACCATAGTCTTCATAATCATCAACACTATCGCAATCGCCATCATTACCACATGACTTAACAATGATCCACTCCTGCTTTTCTCACCCGAAACAATTAGCAAATCAGAGACAGAAGGCCGCTGACACACACGCGAGAAAAACGGTGGAGGCACTTGATGAAGGTATCTCTTTGATAAAGTAAATTGTACTTCATTAAAACTTCTTTCTGGGCGAGTTGGTGCATACTTGACATAAAAATTGTTAAAGCGCAAACACATGCAACCACTAAGTATGAAGGACAGGACACAAGCGCTTGTGTCCTGTCCTTCATACTTTGTGGTTGCATGTGTTTGCGCTGTAACAGCTTTTATGTCAAAAAGTAAATTGTGTAGGGATATTTACAACACTACGTGAACACAAGATTCGTATTGAATAGCGACAAACAGCTTCCTGCTCCACGTAGAAAGGAGTGCGCGGGGCTGGTCAGAAGGACATCTCTGCCCTCTCTGTCCTTCCGTCTTCCAGTCTCCCCTTTCTCGTCATTGTATAACCCCCGTATATCCGCTTCATTGATCCGGAGAACGCCTAGCAGTCGTCGCATAGAGTCCCAAGACGCAAGCTGAGCCAAAGTTCCGCGTCGCACACATTTCTCTGCGCGCTAAAAGCCATCAAGGCCCGAGCTGCAGTGAACCGCGAAGAGCAGGGCCGGCAGCCACTAATACAGGGATGATTCTACGCCAACAGTTGAAGGCGTGCGAGCTCAGGAGGAATAAGATGGGGCAAGGTGAAGGGGAGACTAAAAACGCTTAGGACCGCTCGACATGTTGTAGGGGAGCGCGATCACGCTCGGGCGGCGTCGGCTCCCAAAGTGTCGAGAAGAAAGGAGTGTCGAGGGGGGGGGAGGTGCTGGGCGCTCGACGCCGAGAACACGCCGTTGCAGAGCCGTTGGATTGCGCGCGCGCTGCCGTACAGGAGACAACGGCGGCAGTCCGGAAGCGAAGACGCTCACTTACGCCTCGTTAATCAAGGATGCAACGCGAACTTGGCTCGAGGAGCGGCCGGCGCGGCCCGGGGCTCCACTTCGCGTGACAACGGGTCCTCAACCTCCTCGCTCGCTCGCTTCGCGGCGTTTCCGAAACAGATATCGCGCGTCGCGCACAGCTCGCCTCGACGTCTCTCGGGCACGACGAACCGTTGCCACGTCGAGTGCGGCAGCGGCCCCGTTCGCCGCTATACAGCGAGCTCTACCAAACGCGCCGCCGCGACTGCTCCTGCAGAATGTGCGAGCGAGCGCGCGCGCATGTGGCGGCGGTCCAATCAATAATGCCTCTCCGCGCCGCTCTTTTTAAGTTTCTACACCTAACGTGTATTAGGGACGGGCGGCGAGAAACGAGCCATTTGTTTCGGAGCTCCATTTCGTGCTCCTATACTTTCGTCGTCTCCTTTCTGTTGTTTCTGTTTTGCGCGGGCGGCCATCTACCATGAGACGGATTTCTCGCCGCTTCACTGTCGTCGTCGTCGTCGTCCGGATGTCGCGAGCCACTTCACACCCCCCCCCCCTCCCCCCCTTCCCCCACTTTTTCTTCCACCGCTTCTTGTCGTGCCGTGTTTTACCCTAAGGCACTCCCGCCTTAATGCTCTCCCAAGAACCCGAGCTTCCCAACATATTTATTTTTTTTACCCTCTTTCTCTAGGTGCTTTTTTTTTCATTGTTCGAGTCGGGGGACGGTCCAGCGACATGCTGATGCAACACATTTCAGGAAACATGAGGCGGCCGCCATTCGCTTGCCATTCGCCATTTTGTTTCAAATTTACTTGCCGCTATGAAGGGCGGCGCCCTTTCGCAGTCTTGGCTCGCGGATTGACGAGGAGCGCGAGCCGTGACGTATAGATCGACGAGCGGAGTGCCGATCAAAAGTGTATTTTGTCGAGACTTGTTTTGTGCGTGTTTCTTTCTTGGCCCGCGGACAAGAGCACTCAGTCTGTGGAAACTGCGCGAAGAGCGCTAAAGGAAAGAGGAAGCCCGAAGGGAAGACTGGCAAGAAATAAAAAAAAATATATGCTAGAAACACTTCTTGGCTCATTGCCATCAAAAGAGGCGCGCCGGGAAGCGCTGAACTTGCTCGAATATTTTGTAGCTGACGGCGGGCATGCCTGACAGGTGCTAATACATAAATTCACAGCACTGTTGTATCACTGTGTATGAGTGAAAAGGAGCATCCTCACAACGTTGCCTTCTGCAACGTTAAGCGAAATTCTCATTTCAATTTCAAGCAGCACGTTCAAGAGAGACGCGCCGCACTGCAAGATATATATTGTTGTAAAATAATGAAAGCTGACTGTGACACGTCACTCTGAGCACTCTCTAACTCTGTACTGCCGTTCTTGGCCTTCACATGCATGTGTATTCGGTAGGCACTCTCGTAAATATTCTATCCAGTGAATCCGAGTTTATGTCTACCTCCAGAATTCTCATGTGCGGAATCATATCCAAGGCGATCGTTTTATTCTTTATTAGTATTTCTATTCCACATTAATCAAAAAAAAATATTCTAAAGTGAATGACGCAGCTGTCATCACCGTAAGGTGACGAAGGACGAATAACGTCATACTTGGTCACACAATTTGGGGACAATAAAGTGGAAACTGCAGCTGATATCAGTCAATCAGTATCGCGGTCATGAATATACAGTGTCCCCTTGCACAGAGCGTGTCCCTTTTGGGCAGATGTCGTCTGGTTTTGAAGACACAAATTTACTCCGTCTACGCCGAACTTTACCTTCACCTCGATTGACTCAACACTAAAAAGGTAGTAAACAAGCACCAAATGAGGGTAATCTTATTAGGTTATACTCTTCACGCAATGAGATGACTTACTTGCACGGTTGCCAGTGTTTCGTGGAAGATGGTGTATAACCAGAAACTTACAGGAAGCGAAATTTATCTAGGTTCCTCGAATGCCCACGCCGTGGCAGCGCTGTTACTGTTGTACTATATTGCAGAATTTCGAGTGACTTTGCTAATACGTGTGTCTAACAGACGAAGATTGTGAAACTTGTCAGCTCGAACATTGTTTTATCCACTAATATAGTGTAATTAACAATAACCTGCATTGGCCAGTCAGATCGTTCCAAGAGCTGATGAAACGAAGACAAAAACACCCTTCGTGCCTTATTAGCACTTGCAAAACTAATGGCGCATAAAACTGATGATGTAGGCGTATTTTTTTGCTTATTCAAGCGAAACGCTCTGAACCACACGCTCGCGACCCTTTCGCCTTCGTTCGGTGACACCTTAGTAGAGCGAGAAAATGCTCCTCCGTAAGCCTCCCTCAATCCATGTCTCGCAATACTGAAGAACTACACGGTGAGTAAGGCGCATCGCAGATTGCGTCCTACACTTATCGCGAGACAATTCGGCTTTCAAATGAAAGCAACGAACACTCGCATTATCTAGCGTGTCTCACGGAGAACAAGGGCCTCTTGTCGCGGCGACGGTCAGCCAAGAAGCGAAAGCGAGGGATACTTTGGCAGCGAAGCGTGTGGCTTTATTGTCCAACTGGCAGGTCTCGGAACAAGATGCGGGAGCACGGGACACCACAAAGGAGAGTGAGTGATGGATTTGCCGTGGTATGTCCTCCAGCGAGAGACTGTCCCTGACACGAGCGTCGGTCTTCTGCTCAATCACCCAGAAGTAAGGCTCCTGTGTTCCGTGACGTTTCATGCGCTAGCCCCATCTAGCGCTTAATGAAGCGGCTGAATAGTCCAATCGAGCGCAAGCGAGGAGGAATTGCTGCGGTTATTTGGTCCACACCACGTTTTATTGCGGCTAAGCAAGGCTGCGTTTTCGGCATCGAGTACCATGGTTGGCTTCTTGCTTCCACCCGAGGTAGAGGTGGCTGGAAGTCCGCGTCAGTGCTCTGTGCGGCAAAGAGAACCGCATGCACTATTACGACGCACAGGACACGAGCGTGACCTGCGTTGAAACTTTCAACTGGTGGCATTCAATATTTGTGGTTTCCGAGGTTCCAGGGTGCGATTCTTTGCTGTCTTCTAAACAATTAGCACCAGTGTTATGGCTCTCAAGAACATCCTCGATGATGCGGTTTCTTTCCTTCAGCTCGACTTTTCCTATCTTACAAGTTGAAAACACCGCACCCACATCTCAACAACTACCTGATTCAAGAAACCCTAAACACGGGGTTCACTGTGTGCTATCCTAAATGCGGCTTCGTTTGTTGCAGTGAAGCCTTTTATATAAAAGCAATGACCAGTGAAACCTCGGAGTTAAAAAGGAAATCATGAGCCATATCCCCCTGTGAAGGCGGATGACCAGCGAAGCTGTGTAGCACACGACAAAGAGGTGACACGGAATTTCGGACAAAGGTACGAACGCATTTATTGTTTTGATCGGTGGTCATCTGGACGAAAGGTACGCACACACATTGAGTTTTTGTACAATCGCGTTCATTCGTGTCGTACATTCGTTATACACATTCGTTATGCACATTCGTGTTTTCATTTCGCGATATTTTGAGGCAAAGAATTTTAGACCGAAATCACCGCACCGACTAGCAGTGGGCCAGTGCCATCAGCGCCTTCGCAGAAGGATGGACAGTATGGGAACGCCGTCATGATGAGCGCCATCGGCGCCAGCTGTGGAATACGACGACAACGAAGGCGCGAGCAGTGGCGCGAGGGGCCGTATTGGAACGCTGGCATGATGTGCGGCAACGGAACCAGCTGTAGAAGACGACGACGGTGACGACGACAACGCGCGAGCAGTGGGACGAGTTATTGCTGATGATCATAGTTTTTGCTCGCACATTTCACGGAACCCAAGCCATAAACAGCTTCGCTATAAAAGCAAAAAGAAAAAAGAAAACCATCGAGCACTGTGAGAACTCGAAGCTGCGCGTCCACGGAAAGTGGCGAAAGTGTTAAAACTGAACCAAACTTCAAAATACTTCGCCGAGTTGTAATTGTTTGCGTGCATTAAACTCTTTCGTGGTTGATTTCAAGCCTCTGAAAAAGCTTTTTTATTATACCACTAGCAAAATTATCACGCCCGCGGAAGTGTGCAAGAGATTTTACTGCAGCCTAACGCCTTATTGATAGACTAGTGAGGTCAAGATATCGAGAGAAAGAGAGGGAGTGAAAGCAATAACAGAAAATACGGTGAGGCGAGCGTTCAGACTCCTACCCGACACTGTGGAGAGGCAAAGGAGAATGCAGAGAGGAAACGAGGCAGAGAGTCAACACTGTGTACACGTGGGCCGGCACACTTCGAGTGCAGTTATGCCCTAGTAGCCTTATGTGCCGGCGACGGATGTGAGCATGGTCAAAGTATTTTTCACTCGGAAAATGGTTTCCATTCCAAAGTTGTCCGGAGAGAGATAGAGGCGTTGGACGTTGTAGTGAGGACAGATACAAAACTGGTGCTCGATGGCTTCCTCGCGCCTACAGGAGTCGCACCTCGGGTCATCGGCAATTCCAATACGGCAGGAGAAAGCGTCATTAAAGGCCGCTGCCAGTAGTAACCGTTGCGGCAACGTTGCTTCGCAGCGGGAAAGGCTAAATCATATTAGTGCCCGAAGCGAAGGGTCTGGGATACGTTGTAGGCAATAACAGAACTTCAGAAAACTTGAGCCTTCAAGTTCCATGATGATAATGCGACTGAAATTTAGCGAATATTTCAATATAGCCATAAACGTTTACACATTGAAAATACATTGAATATTATTACGTTCTACTGACGGGGAACAACTACTTTGTGACTTGTGTCAAAACGCAAGTCACAAAACTAACTGCTTTATTGGGTGAAACTGTGCTGAGCAAAAACAAATAACACTCAACACAATGATAGCGACGAGCACACTTGTCGATCGTCGAAATCGAAGTGTGGATCAGACACGCGGCGCAGGGAACCTTCTGGCGTAATCGCTGGCACTGGCGCACGTTCTGGAATGTATGTACACCGCTATTCTCGTCGCGCGCGCAGACTGATTACACAAGGCTGGGGCGGCAGCGTAAACAACAGATAGAACAAACGATAACGCTCGAGAAACTCCCGATACGGAAAGGCGCGTCTTGCGCTGGGCGATTACATTTAGCCTTTGTTAGACGATGAAAGACGGTCAGTGGAAAATATAAATACTCGTGAGTACACGTGGCAATATAATGTAAATATGTAGTTATATTAGAGAAATTAGTTAAAAATAGCGTTTATTTTTTTGTTTTTTAGAGGCAACGCTCGAGGCATATAGCAAACGCACTGGTTAGAGTCCCCTACAATGCGTGCACTTTGACCTAGCGCAGATGCCGTTGCCTACCGTAATTCTCTAATATATTCGTTGCTATCTTTTTGTAGAGCCTCGTTAAGTTCAAAGGGTGCTGGCCCGTACACATTTGTACCAATGCGTACCAATGTGTGCCGGTCTTCCTATATACAGGAAGACCAGCAGGCATTCAACAGAGGCGAATTATTATGCCGAAGCTATTAAGTTGCCAATAGCATCGGCACCTATGTAAGAATAGCAAATATTAAAGCATTAGAGACTTTGTCATTTATGGTGCGATCGCGCCAAGTCGTCCAGTTTTTCATACAACTCAATACGTAACACTCGGTATATGGCGCGGAGATACTTCTCTATCCAAAAAATGCGGGGGAAAAAATATACGGGGTATTCAAAAACGGCCTTTCTTTCCTTCGTTCGTCCTTTCTTTCTTTCTTTCTTTCTTTACTTATTTATTTTCTTCCTTCCTAGCTACCTTCCTTTCTTTGTTTATTTATTTCTCAACGGCTGCAAGTAGAAGTGTAACAAAGGCTAGAGGATCCGCTCGCATGCTATTACTCCTCGTTGGCGCCCACTTGAAGAAAAAATATGGGCTCCGTTTTCTGTCGTCGTATACTACCTAAAACGAGCATTTCGTGGCGAAAGAAAAAGTGATGAGGAAGAGGGAGAGAGAGAGCAAGAAGAGGGACAAAGAAATGCCACCTCGAAGCGGCGCGCTCTCTTGCCGCTGTGCGTTGTTTCAGACGCACTTGGTCGGGCAAGAAGCACTCGTGAAGCATTTGAGCTGCAACATCAGAGCCTCAGGAAATGAAACATAAATTTGTGTTCCCTGCTCGATACGGTTAAAGGAAACACATTTCGTCACGTGAAAATGTTGCTGTCTTAATTTTTTTTGTAGTTAGAAATCAGTTGTTAGAAAGCGCTCGTCCTTGTGTATCTTGCATCTTCCCCGTTTGTGTAACGGAAAATTTCACAATGATTTTTTTTTTGCGGTACGCTTATTGATCTCGAAGTTGCGTCACCTTTGTGATCGTCGAGGGAACACGGTTAATCAGATAGCAAACCTAGTGATTATACGCCCCGCAGCTGAAAGGCCGCTGGGATAAACAAACACTGTTTACCGGCCGCGCATAGCGGTGCACAGTGCAAATTTTGCGCAGATCTAGTTGATACTACCTCCGTCACAATTACACACGCGAGCGGCAAGAGGCCAATTGAAAAAAAAAATTATGCAAATCTCACGCACTGCGGGAATCGACGTAAGCGAAGCTTTCTGTGTTGGTAGCTTTGATTGACGATAAATAGCGGTGATGTTGACGGTGAAAGCTTAACTTCATCGTTTAGTCTAACACGAGAGCGGCGAGTTAGCTTGCATGCACCACTGCTGTTCGTCTGTGTAGTACACAGAACACACAGGGAAAGGTGTTTGCTTGAGGCGTTGTCGTGCGCCATATTTCATGACCTTTGAGAGGGTTGAGCATTGTCATTGCCTGACATATACCACATCGCATCGTGGCATACGTATTAAACTTGAATTAGATTACGGGCTGTACGGGCCAGAACCATAATTGGATGATGAGGCACGCCGCAGTGGCAGACTATTCCGGAATAATTTTGACATCGTGGTGTTCTTTAACGTGCCCCAAAATCTAAGTGCACGTGCGTTTTCTATTTCGTCCCCGTCGAAATACGGCTGCCGCGATTGGGATCAAATCCACGACCTCTAGCAATGCCATAGCCGCAAAGCTACCATGGCGGGCACAGAAGTGTTGATTTGACGGTCGACCGCTTCCACAGTGTCACCTGGACCCTGCGGTGCGCTTTAACTAATGTGGCTCTACTTCTGCACGCGCTGCGTAATTTGTCCGCTTGACATACTTGCCTGGTGTTTATATTTTCAGAAATAGCAGAAACGTACTGTACCGTGTCTGTACCGTACCGTACCGTATCTGTACTTAATTTTATACAGTTTCCCCGCAACCACTGTCGCGTTATAGTAGTAGCGCTTCCTTGCCTTCTCACGTCACCTTTTCCTTATCCTCCTCTGACTCCTCCATTCTATGGGAACTGCCTCTCTAACCCCTCCTCTCTACAGTTCTATCTACTCGCACGCTAGCAGAAAGGTAAGCGCTGCAGTTTCTGCAATGCTTTTGTGGGGGTCACTAATAATTACAGCTGTCGAGAGGCAAATCAGCGACGCACAGGGATCTCGAGAAGGCATTGTGCACATTCGACGCGGTGGGGTCCAAACGAGTTTCTCGCGTCGCGTTCCCTCTTTGCTTCGCTCCTGTCATGTATACACACTCTCTAAACCACCTCCCGACGCGGTGGGCCAGACAGGAGCAGCAGCGGCAGCAGCGGGAAAGTCGAAGCAGGAGGCAAAGAAAACTTCGCTTAAAAAAAGCGCTTATGCCAAATTACCCGAAATGGCAGTACGTCATCGCGACTTAATTGGACGGTTAGTGCACTACAGCTCCAAAATCGAGCGTATATACTGTCACATGTACTCTTTCATCTTTATCGGATGATCCTGCTTCACCGCCAAACAAATGTTATGGCACAGCGCAGGACGCGCCTGCATGTATCGGAAGTTTCTCGAATGTCACCGATGGTTCTATCTGCTGTCTGTTGTCACCGAACCTTATGTAATCTGTTTTTTATGTATGCGCGACACGAATGGTGTAGTAGAATTTTCTGGAACATACGCGGGGACCAGCGTCTACTCTGGAACCTTCGATGACTGACGCAGAAAAGCCGACGTGCTTGACTCGCTGATCAGATTTCCGACGATCGCCGAGTGTGTTCGCCGCTTATGTTGTGGTTTCATTGTCACTAGCTCTTGGGGGCACAAGTTCGCCCAACAAAAGATAGTTTCGCCATTAACAGTTCTCCTGCTGTGTTCTTGACGGCCACTGTAATATGACATCTGGTGGAGGTGCTTGTGTGTTTATGTACCGAACGTTCCCGCAAAGCCGCGATTTAAGCCCGAAACCCGAGGACACCACCAACATCGCCCCGGATCGTCGACTTAGCCTCAGGCTTCGAAACTTACCCCTCGAGCACGGACTTCTTCCCGAGACGACCAGGAAGTGCAACGCCAGCACAGCAGCAACGATGGCAGTTGCAGTTCAACCTAAACCGATCGTGCTGCAGCAGCCCAGGGAACCACTGACCTTCCGCGGATCGTCACTTGAAGACGCGGAAAGCTGGCTAGAAACGTATGAATGAGTCGCTACGTTCAACAACTTGAACTACGATGACAGGCTGCACCACGTTTACTTCTGTTGGGTGACGCCGCAAGGACGCAGTTTGAGAACGGTGAGTCCACCCTGACAACGTGAGACTTCTTCTGCGGCAGCTTCTTGAACACCTTCACGAATGTACTTCGTCCGCAAAGACAAGGTTGGGGCGATACTCGAATCCCAAGCGCACCTCCCAAACGAGAGCAGTGCGATCTACAGAGATGAGATGGCCCGCCTGTTCTGTCACCGTGACCAGGACATGTCTGGGGAACAGAAAATTCGCTCTCTGATGCATGGTGTGAAGCAAGAGATTTTCGCTGGACTGATCCGCAGCCCGATGACTAGCAGACTGAAGTTTTTTACGAAGGAAGTTGGCTTGGTTAATGTAATCGAATATGTGCGTTGTGACTAAGTTCGTACAGCGCTTGGAGATTTCAGCTTGATGATCGAGGTAAAGACAAAGTAGTTTTTTGTTTAAAATGTTTTTTTCTCCCCAGAAACAAAGTCAGTGCTCAAAGCATGAACGTTTTTGATGCATGCACGACGGAACCCCTGGAGGCTCCGTGCCTATGAAACTCTGTGGTGGTGGTATCGGTCTCCTTGCTTACCCCTCGTGTTCTCTGGCATCCTCACTTGCAGTATTGATGAGCGAACTATTCTAACAAGACGTTTTCACCTGCCGCTGTAGCCATTCGACCAGTATTTGCAGGAACAAATAGCTTCCATCACTCACGTCAATCTACTACGTAAAAATGCCTAATGGTAGATAGCAATACGTCCTTTTGCATACATCCCACTGCTTAGTCATGGTTTAAGTTCTATTTTGCCACTTACTGCGCGATTATGGGTTACTTCTTTGTTTTTGCGATGTTCAATGGACTGCCTTGTCGGTAAGTGACGGGATTATTGCACATTTTATATGTTTGTATTTTTAAGCTTCTCTCAGTTACATTGGTGCTGTGACATCACGGACACGGAGGTGTAATAAATAAGTAAATGAATAAATAAATAAATAAATAAATAAATAAATAAATAAATAAATAAATAAATTGATTGATCATCAGCTTCTCGCGCACACTCTTATTTCCGCACGTCAATACCAATAAAAGAACTATCAGTTTTGTATTAATTGCCAGAGGAAATAATGTAGAGGGCCATCGGCATGCGAGCGCATAATATTGCTTTCTTTTCTTCTTTTTTCCTTTCTCTCTTTCGTTCCTTTCCTTCTTTTTTGTTATTTTGGGGGCCAGATATAGCCAGCAGTCAGACTGTGAGAAATCCGCCTCTTCTGTTGTTCAGTGAGCTGTTTTCGCACGACAGAGAAAGCAACTAAACATCTGCCGTCGCCCTTAAATGTCATCTTAAAATGATGAAAAACGTGAATGTCTGGTCGGAGAGACAAAAGAGGCGGAATGCTTCGCTCTCTTCGAGTCCCTGCATTGAATTCTCCCTTGCGTTCCCGCCGTGCGGCGCCGGATGGAAACAGCGCGCCGAGTCAAAAGCGCTTCTAAAACGCATCAAAACGCGCTTCGCAGTGAACGCCGGGCACCCGGAAAGCAGGACACGTGTGAAACCGTTCAGCTGTTAGGACGCTGCGAACCTCGGTGAAACGCAGTGCGCAGTTAAAACCACTCCGCACACTTCCCGGGAAAAGCTCACTCGCTTTAGCGGCTGTTTTGTATAGCGTATTTGTAGGAGCAGGGGGAATATAAAATAAAAAAAAAAACCTTCTCTATGTGACACACTTTCGTGGATTCTGTCAGTTCTCTCTTTCCCCTTTCTTTTTTTTTTCTTATTTTCGGGCGCCGACGCTGCGGCAAGAGTCGACGATTCTTTTCGATTTACGTAATCGGGGCCACGTGTCTTACATGCCAAAGACGGGGGCACATTGGAAAGGGGAGGGAAAGGGAAAGAAAGAAAGATCTGGGTGTTGGAAGTGCAAGAAAACTAGGAACACAAGATGCAGAAAGGTAAGCCCCGCAGGGAAGCCGTCGCGGATTTTCAGGGATAGATAAGACAAACGCAGAGCGAGAAAGCAGTAGAGAAATATACGCGAGTGGCGACCAGCCGGGCCTATAGAAAGGAAGGAAGGTGCTGCCGAAGTGACTGAAGCTCTCCGCGCCTGTCGTCGTCATTGCACGGCACCATGAGTGAACTCAGCGCGCTTTTATCTTTTTTTTTGTGGCTTACATACGCGCGAAGGTGGGAAGAAGAAAAACAGATGAGAGAGGTGAAAAAGGATGTTCGCGACCGACAGTGATAGAGAAAGTTCCCGGGTGCGAGATATGGCGGGAGGGGAAAGGCAGATAAGGGCAAGGCGACCAGGAGGAGGAGGATATGGAATGAGTACAGAATTTAAAAGCTTCCCGAAAAAATAAAAAATAAAACGGGATTGGGGGAAGAGGGGGGGGGGTCTTGGAAGGAAAGATTTGCTGAAATGGCCCGAAATTGCACGGTGCCCTATACAAGGTAAATGAGAAACGGGCAAGCGAATAGAACGATTCATTCGGGATTATTTGGTACGTCGGGGGACGAGCGAGGTGGGACGCGGGACGTTACGTGGTGGCGAAATTTGTCAAAGCAAATGTCGCCCAGTTATTTTAACGGCTCGTTAGAAAGAAAAGAAAGGAAGCCTGATGTGTCGCCACGTGTGGGTGTGCTTTGCGAAGGGAATGAGGTATTGATCGACCGCGACTATGAAGAAGAAAGAAGCGCAATGCACACCCACGTGCGCTCACCTCGTTAAAATGTCTCTGCGCCGTTCGGCCGGATTCAAGGTGGGTGGCAGGGCGAAAGCGAGGCTAACTGTTGCAATTGGGGAGAAAGTAGCAGTGAGGTGCCTGCGCAGTGTCTTCGCAGCCGCCATGACGAGCACGCGCATCGTGAGTCCTGTCGAGAATTGGGCTTGCAATTAGTTCTTTCAATTCCGTCTCCTAATGGTTGCCGTGCTTGCTCGACTTCCGTAATTTAAAAAAAAAGAGGAGGGGGGAACAACACTTTTATTTGGCACAGTGTGGAAATCTCGCAGAGCGTAGAACTGAAAGCATGGCGGTCCAGCCTTCGCATTTTCTCGCTTGTTCCGACCCTGTTCAATGATAAGGCCGTATGAACCGTTCAAAAGTGATTGGCAATGGTAAGGTAGCAGCAGAGATGATTTCATCCGCTAAACCTTATAGTTTGTCACTCACTCACTCACTCACTCACTCACTCACTCACTCACTCACTCACTCACTCACTCACTCACTCACTCACTCACTCACTCACTCACTCACTCACTCACTCACTCACTCACTCACTCACTCACTCACTCACTCACTCACTCACTCACTCACTCACTCACTCACTCACTCACTCACTCACTCACTCACTCACTCACTCACTCACTCACTCACTCACTCACTCACTCACTCACTCACTCACTCACTCACTCACTCACTCACTCACTCACTCACTCACTCACTCACTCACTCACTCACTCACTCACTCACTCACTCATGCCATCTTTCGATTACTCTATCTATGCGTCAGTCAATCAATCAAACATTAATCAATTACTCAATCATTTGAGAGTAATGGAAGCATTTCAGTAGAGCATTATTAAAGAACATGTTTTACGTACTTTGATTCGAAGGCAGACGGCAATGTTATTATTATCATTATGTTGCCATGCGGTATAATGTCGGCTGATAACAAGCTAATCGATCGCCCTAATAAGAACGTGAAATCTCCGCAGTTGAGAACTGCGCGCGCTCAAGGACCCCAGTGGATCTACATATAATCTACAAAGTCAATAGTACATCGTCATGATCAGAACTCAGATTGGGGCTCTGCAGCAAACACGCCACAATTAACTAATTGTTCCGGTCGCGCAGCAGACTGTAATCGTCGTCAAAGGTGTCTCTAATCCTCGCGCCTGTGCATTCGTGCATCACAAGAAGCGATAACGTGGCCACAAAGAAGGATATCGCCGAATGCGGTGCTCAGCTTGTTTGACGAATAAGAATATCGCCGAATGCGGTGCTGAACCCGTTTGACGACATGCGGTGGTTATAAAGCAGCAGCACCGTCTGCAGCTATGCAATACAGAGAAGTGCACAGCGCCGTCCTTCATAATTCCCGGGCACGTGCGTGTTGCCAACGCTCAGGAAGTCGCAGTGGAGGCAGTACAGAGGACGGAGTGTAAACGGAGGTGGGTAAACAAACACACAACAGTGCAGCGCCCGTGCAAGGTGGGGCGGAATCGGAGCAACGCACTCCCGCCTTTTGTCTATCTTCCGTGCTCCACGCGCCAGCGTTGGTCGGGGCGGGTCCGGGCCATAAACACGGCGCCCGTCTCTCCCATGGTTGCGCGGTTCTCGTCAGACTCCGGAAAGGGCAATAAAACAGCACCTGAGCACAGGGCCGGGCGTGCTGCCTGCGATGCTGCCGCACAGCAAGGCCGGCAAGGAGGACAGCAAAGCCAGAGAAACTCGCGTCCCCTAAGAGCGAGTGCTCAAGGTATTCAACAAGAAAGAAAGAAAGAAAGAAAGAAAGAAAGAAAGAAAGAAAGAAAGAAAGAAAGAAAGAAAGAAAGAAGGAAATGCGAGCTGAGCGAAGGGAGAATGGGGAAGGAGAACTTCGCCGGGAGGGTTTTCTCATTAAGCTAAGGTGAGGACAGGAGCGGACTTTTAGGCGGTGGACTTGGCTTACTTGGCTCGTTACTTGGTTTCCTCAGATGGCTCTCCCGACCAATTTTCTTTTTCGTTTCTTTCTCGCCAACAGAGGTCGGCACCGTATGCCTGCTTTGTTGATGTTGCTGGGCGTCTCGACCGGCGCGCGCGCGTGTGTGCGTACTTTGCTCTTCAGGCCCCGTGTCGCAAGCGGTTCTGCTTTCGTTGCAGGCCGGTGTTTGAAGAGCGTATCAGCTGCCGCCTGTACCGGCGTCCCTCTGTGCCTGCACTTTATTATTATTAGTATTTCCTTCGTCGAGGTGCTCCAAGCGTGGTTTCTTTATCTAAAGCGCGGAGTATATAGTCTTCCAGACCACCCGCAGGCAGGAACAGTCGCAGACAAGCGAAGCCCCGTTTTGTTTAAGCTAGTGTATGCTTGTATAAGTGCACCGTGGTGCGCTGCCCACGTCGTATGGTTATCGCGGTGATTTTTGTGCTGTTGCACAGACGTGTAGCGCACGAATGTATGTTGTAGATGAATGCGAAATAGAGCTTTTATTACCGTTTGGCAAAAAACAAAAAACAAAAAGAGAGATAGGGACAACGGCGATGCTAAAAAATCCTAAAATTTGGTGCACTCTTGATAAAATGAATTTTCGACGCAGGAACGCAGCTTCCGACAGACGAATGAAGAATAACATGAGTGTGTTATGGTAGACCACGCGTTAGACAAAGTCAAACAGGTCTGGTTATAAAACGCTGTACAGGTTCGCAGCAAACGAAATGTATACACGTGGTGTAGTATGCCTACTCTCTGTTCTTTTGTTTTCTGAATAAAAGTGCTGTTGACTATAGTTCCCATTCGTGGTGTAAGCGATTTTTGTCATTGTTCCGGTAGCTTTCATAACTAGTCTATTCTACGAACAAGAAAAGAAGTAAGCCCTTGTGATAAAGCAATTTCTTTCCTGTGCGAAATGGTATAAGTTTTGTAAACAGGGATAAGGTGCCGCAGAAAGGCTGGCCAACCTTTCAATAGGAGCACCTAGCTTCGTCGAAGACGGCCTCGTGATCCTTGGCATGTAAGTTTACTGCGCGAAGTAATACAGCATCGTGTAAGCCATGCAGTATTATTTTGGGCCCTGTATGTTCAGAATTCTAAGTCCATGTTCTGTATTGTGGTTTCTAATAATAATAATAATAATAATAATAATAATAATAATAATAATAATAATAATAATAATAATAATAATAATAATAATAATAATAATAATAATAATAATAATAATAATAATAATAATAATAATAACGATGATGATGATGATGTTGATGATGATAAATACCTTTTCAAGGTGTACGCACACGTTTTCATGTCCCCTTTGCATTCCGCCTCTTATGATCAAGATGTCCAAGCGAAAAAGAAATACTGATTTGATTCGGGTTTGAAGCGCTCGTATCACCGCTCCAGTTCAGTTCCGGTTCGGAAAAATAAATTTTATAACGAGAAATTAACAGAAGTAGAAGGATTCCATCACAATCTCTACGCGGATGACATCGCCCTCTCGGTTCCCGAGGGAGGATGTGACGGTCACGTCGAGCGAACGCTACAGGCGGGATTCGATTCGGTCCAGGACTACTTGCGAGGAACGGGCTTCGAGTGCTCGGCGACCAAGTCGAAACGCGTAATGTACAAACGCACAAGAACAGGTCGTAAAACCCTGCGCGACGAGGAAGGGGAATACTCCAAAATACGGATTATATCGGCAGATGGTACTCCCACGCTAGACAAAATTATAATCATGGGGGTTACACCTACAGGCAAATGGCCATAACGGAGAGACGGTGCGCAGACTTCGTCGTGCGGTAGATGACGCGATCTGGCTCTTGCTTCGGATCACGAATAGGCGCAATGGTATGCGCGAAAACTGCGTGATCCGTCTTGTGCGTGCCGGTGTACGCGATAAGCCGCATAACGTATGTTGCCCCCTACCTGAAGTGGATAGGGTAGGGAGAAAAAAAAGAAGGTCGAGTGCATGATACGAAAGGCTTTCAAGATGGCGGTTGGCGTTACACTCAACGCGAACAACCGCAAGTTTCTAGAGCTTGGACTTCACAACTCACTTGACGAGTACGAACGATTATCCAAGTCAAAGGCAGGTCGCCGCATCCTCGAGTCGCTCGGCATCATGTATCGCAATCAACGTGGAGAAAAGACAGCGGTTCCGGCCTCGGTTCGCGACCGCCTGATCATCCCGCCGCTTCCCAAGAACGTGAACCCGACGCACAACGTCGGGATAAGCAACAAACGAACAAGCGACCTTCAAGATGCTCAGTGAAATGCTCAGACTCCATACGCTTTGTCCAATGTCTGTTGCACACTTCATCGCTTCCGCCGATCAAAAGACTCTTCAACGAACAGCAGACGCTCCGGAGGTATCAAGTACGACGCCGTTTTGAAATCGTTGCATGACGACGATTTCGTCTTCTTCTGTGATTGGCTGGCGGAGTAACAACCATGCGCGGTCCATGTGCCTTGGTTGCCAACTGCTGTTTCTCTTTAAGTTGTATCCTACTATATCAAATGACATCTCGCTCAGCCAAGGACGATGGAATGACGGTATTGGAACTACCACGGTGGTACTATGACGAATGTACGACGACGCGCGAACGACGACAACGGCACGATGACTCTTGGATAACGACGATGGAATGGCGATTAACGGAGTGATGAGGGCGGTGCCACAGTAGCAGCGTCATGATTACGAAATGACTGCGTAATGATGACGACATAGTGAAGACGGCGAAACGATGATGACGACATGACAACTAAGGAATGCTCACAATAAAATGAAGGCAATGAGATGAAGACGGTGGCATGACGGCGACGCCACGTTTGTGATGGAGTTCACGTCAGCGTTTTCGATGCGACAGCTGCATTATCGGGCCACCTCGATTAGCGGTACGTGCGCTGCTTGTTTTAACTATATCCGGTGCCGGCTAACTGTGCGAGACAGCAGGCAGCCGCCGGCACCTTGAATGTCACCTGTGAAGTATATAGCACAGGCTAGCCTCTGCAGGAGGAAGAGGAGCGTTGCTAGCTGCAGACGGATTGCTGCAGACGATTGCTGTGCTTGAGCGCCACTTATAAACGGAGGGATAGCCATAATCCAACCGAGACACATATATGCAGGGAGGAATAACCGTGTGGATGGAATTCGACCGGGGCAAAGCATGCTGGCCGTCATCCATCCCACTGCACCTTGCTAGCCTGCCTACGCGGCTCACCATTCGCACTCCATATCTGTGTCGCGGAGGAATTTGAGGAGAAACTGCAACAGCTCCCTCCTGAATGTCCGGTTTCCTAGCGTTGGCCGGGACACCTGTGCCTGTGTGTGCGGTCATTGTATGTTTGAGTCTGTCTATTAATGCTTCACGTTCTGCATAAAGTTCAGGCCACTCTGAGACGTAACGCTCGATGTTAGCAAGAGCTTGACAGCGCAAGCACGATGATGACTCACTAAGACCGGTCTTGCACCGCCACTCTGGAGTTAGCGCTTACTCTGAGCGGATGCGATCAAAGAGGGAAGGCTCGAGGCGGACACGGCTTTCTCGACAAATGGCAGTGTTTAATGCAATGATTAACGGAGTTGCAGCACTTATCTCTTAATTAAACTGTAGGACACCCGTGACAACTGCTAGATTGAAACATTCAGTAATAATTTATCTCCACTAACCTGGAATCGTAATGCAACCATGTGTCTACACAGACTTTCCCGTGAAAGGGAGTAGCTTGTTTCTTCACATCTAACTATCGCACTTTTAATTACTGCTAAGTGTACACTCTATAGCAAAATTTCCGACAAATCCGCAGCCGAAACGGGCTGCAAAATACAAGCACGTTATTTTCGGTATGTAAGGTAGGGGTTGATTCAGAGCAGCATCGAAACTGAATAGAGTAAAATAAATGAAGCACTGGGCAATCAATCACAAAGTGGGGGAGAAGTGGTGCGACCCCCCCTCCCCCCTTTTTAATTCTGGGTCTGCCAGGGGCCTAAGGGAGCCACCCTGAAAAAAAGAAAACAGTGCGTGAAACGCTAATGCACTCTTTATAGCACATCCTGCAGAGAAGATTATGCAGGAACTGACGCCAGTCCCACGATTGCTGATTAATTGGCATTACTCCGTTGCCGCCTGGCATGAATTTCGCAGTTTTACAATTGCGACATGATGCCCGAACGCAATCATATAGAAAATTAATAAATGAGCCTGTGTTATTATTAGAGTTCCGTACATGGCTTGTCTTGCGCGAGCAATATGCCCCTCTTACTCATTACTCCTTTAAAAGAGGTTGCATTATGCTATGTGTGGTGGAAGTAAAAAAAAAAGATATTATGCAGATCCCATGCACTGTGGGAATTGATGTAAGCGAAGCTTTCTGTGCTGGTAGCTATGATTGGCGTTAACTAGGGGTGATGTTGAGAGCGAAAACTTAATTTCTTCTACGTTTAGTCTAACACGAGAGGGGGGAGCTGATGGTAAACTTTACCGGTGCATGCACCACTGCTGTTTGTCTGCGTAGTACACAGAACGCACAGGGAGAGGTGTTTGCTCGAGGCGTGTAATGCGCCACATTTCATAACCTCTGAGAGGGTTGAGCATTATCATTACATTACATGGCTCAACGCATCGCGGCAGAAGTATTAAACTTGAATTGGATTTTGGGACTGTACGTGCCAAAACCACAATCTGGTTACGAGGCCCGCCGTAATGGGGGTCTCCGGATTAAGTTGGACACCGTGATGTTCTTTAACGTGTCCCAAAATGTAAGTGCACGTGCGTTTTGTATTTCGCCCCCGTCGAAATGCGGCTGCCTCGGTCGAGTTCGAATCCGCGACCTCTAACGATTGTTACGACTTTGCACCGCTGCACCACTATTACGACTTTGTGGTCCCGTAGCGCTCGACACCCGTTTCGTGACAGAGCGTTGGTAGCGAAGACTTCGAGCCAGGCGTTGATGAGAATAACAAAAGGGACTTTATACACTATATACAGGTCATTATACAGGACATGAACGGGTCGGCACTGGGGCCGAGATCTCACAGCAAACGCGACTGTTCCCGCACGGCGACGTCCGGCGAAAACGCGTGACACATCTCACCCCAGTCGAGAGCGGCACTGTGCTCCCGGTGGGTCGGTGGATCCGGTTTTTCAGGCGGCGCGTCGCGGCTTTTATAATCCCCGAGGAACCATTGTCACTCAAACGGCCCAATACAAAGTCAGCACTCGGCGGTCGTCCGGGAGGTCCAACCAGCGACCGCACTGGCCACCCGGTTCAAAGTTCGCGCGCGCGGTGACCTCCATGCAAAAGGAAGTGCGGCGCCGGGCTGTCTGGCACTCGCTGACACATCTGAACATGCTGCTGGCCGAGGCTTCTCCGCAGAACACCACTGCCTGACGGCTCAGCATCTTGACTTGTCAAGGGAGAATTAGGGCGCTCTCCGGATAAATTCTGCATCTTGCAGATTCGGAATCCGGGTTTGTGGTAATGGCACAACACGATGCCATAGCCGCAAAGCTACCCTGGTGGGCACACACTCTAAGAACAGTTTACACCCTTTGGCTTGCCCCTTCTGCCACACAAAAATAATCGTCATCTGCCTTGATGCGTTTCCTTTCTTTATCGCTGCGAGCCCGGAACTTTCCAGTAACGAACGGCACGCGCGTTATCAGCATAGAACAGTTTACACCCTTTGGAGTGCCTCTTCTGATAACGCGCGAGCCGTTCGCCACTGGAAAGTTCCGGGCTTGCAGCAATAAAGAAAGGAAACGCATCAAGGCAGATGACGATTATTTTTGTGGGGCAGAAGGGGCAAGCCAAAGGGTGTAAACTGTTCTTAGAGTGCAGAAGTGTTGATTTGACGGTCGACCGCTTCCGCAGTGTCACCTGGACCCTGCGGTGCGCTTTAATTAATGTGGCTCTACTTATGCACGCCCAGCGTAATCTGTCCGCTTGACATATTTGCATGTTGTTTATGGTTCAGGTATAACAGGAACGTACTGTACAATACCTTGAACATAAGCTTATCCAGTTTCCCCGCAACCGCTGTCGTATAGCAGTAGGGTCCCCCTTGCCTTTCTACGTCACTTTCACCCTTCCCCCACCCCTTGTATGGCAACTGCCTCTTTCCCTCTCTCCTCTCTACGTCCGCTATGGACTCGCACGTTAGTAGAAAGGTAAGCGCTGCAGTTTGTGCAATGCTCTCGACAGGGGTCAGGGTTAATTACAGCTATTGAGAGGCTAATGTGGCGACGTCCAGGGAACTCCAGAGGGCATTGTGCACATTCGACGTGGTGGGACTAAACGTGTTTATCAAGGCGCCTTCCCTCTTTGCTTCGCTCCTGTCATGTATACACACTCACTAAACCACCTCCCGACGGGGTGTGCCAGACAGAAGCAGCCACAGCAGCAGCAGCAGCAGTGGGAAAATCGAAGGAAGAGGCAAAGAAAGCTTCGCTTTAAAAAAACATAGGCAGGGCAGGTAGATACAGGTTGTAGCCAGCCCTATACCTCGCTATGGGGAAAGCCTGCGTGGGCGCGTGAAACGGTCGTCTTTTAATCACGTGATGGGCGACCGAACGACAGTGACCTCTCTCGGGCCCTTAAGTAAAGAGCTACCAAAAAGTGTGTCAACTAGCTAGTACGGGGAACCACACCGTCGCACGTTGAAAGAGAGAGTAAGTAAAAGAGAAAAGAAAGGAATAATCCCGACTAGGCGTAATGAGTCACTGGGCAAGTTTTTGCCGCGGGCCAGGTCTCTCCCATTGTCGCGTGGTGTCCGACGGATCAGCCCGAGCTGGCATCGAGCTACCGCGCGCTCGAACAAAAGCGCCGTGTCGAGCAGGTGGGCTTGCGTTATAACGGCACACCACCTCGTATGTCGTTCCCGAACCAAGAAAACAAAGAAAAATGGGACAGAAATTTGGGAACAGAAGGAAGTAATGGAGGGAGAGAGAGGGTAAAGAAACAACACGGCTAGGCATTCTGACGGAGGGTTGCGTTATCCCTTAAGCCTCGCCGATCTTCAGCGGAGCGTAAGCGCAGAAAACGAACGGCGTAGGACAGACGAGAGGGGAGAGCGCTTCTGGCTGTATACGGGGCAGCGTGCACACGCACGTACGATAGGAGAAAGAAACACAAACATGGGCAGCGTGAGGATCACACAAAAGGCAGAAGACAGTTTTCGAGCACCGATTGGTAGGAGCTGCGAAGCGCCTCGCTCATGGTTTGGGCACAGGCCTTAACCCCTACATCGCTCTCAACATGTGTCAATTTGCGTCGGTGCAGATTGCACCCTTTTCTCTCTCTCTCTCTCTTTGTCGGATCTGGTGAGATAAGGATGGAGGAACGTTTAATGAACCGCCAAACTTCCGCGACGCGAGGACAGAGCACAAAAGCCAGGAGAGTCAGGGCAACGAAGAGCGGTGATTGTGTGAGCGTACGTCAACAAAGGGGCGGCGTTGCTTCGATTGGTGTTACAGCGACGATACGGTAGAATCGGCTGGACGTGCTTTCTACCTTACGGGCACTTTCCACACTGCTTTCACGAAACATGCCGGTTTCCGCGTCTTCTCCGTGCTGCAGCCGTGCCACTTCAACCGAGATAGAATCCGTTTGCTTTGTCACTGCGCAGAGGCTCAGGAGAGAGCTGAGCGTGTCAAAAACGAGGCTTTTGAACGACACCTTTCGTAGCCTGTACCGTGTATCAACGAAGATATTATCGCGATTCCGTCGAGAGACAGTTCTGCAGACATGTACTAAGAACTGTAGAAGGTAGGACACTTGACTTTCGCTTTGGCACTTTGACATTGGGTTTACGCTTGTCTTTTCGTCGTGACAAAGATGGCGTAACAATTTGGTTCACCCTCCTTACCATGACAGCTATAGCAGCGGATTGTAATGGTTAAAAAAAACACCCACTAGAGAAATCAGCGTGGCAGTGACCATTAAATTGGTGAAAGAGCTACATTGAAACCGAACTCGTGAGACTAGACATGCAGCGTTGGATGTAGGGCTGAAAGGATTCAACAAAAAATATAGTAAGTATTGTAGCTAGGACCATTCATTTTATTAATCACACGCTTAATTTTGCGAATCAGCTTGTTTTGTTTTGCCAGGATAGCGAAATGCTACGTAATTTGGGCTGATTCCTGCACAACGGCAGCTCCCCGGGGATAACTTGCTCGAAGCTCTTGGGGGTGAAAACAGCCGGAGCTTGTAAGAAACTCCAGCGAGCTTGAAGCGAACTAAAATAGCAATCTCTGTTAGGGGGCACAGTACAGAGAAACATAGAATCCGACGTATAATCAGCTCGGATTATCGAGCAAACGTACAAAAGGATTTCATACCAGGATAGGGCTATTTAGACAAACGACAGAATGTTCTTTGTTTTTCATTCACCTCCACGTCCGACTTTCTTTATACCGGATTCTCGTTGTGGAGCTTTCAGATTGACAAATTGATTTGGAATCCGATTTGATTGCCGGTCACACTCCGTTGCTCGCGCACAACGGTCGGGGGAGCGCAGAGATTCCAACATTCTAACCAATTCGACCAGGGCTTGCCGAACGGATTGAGGGAGCGTTTCAGAGCAACCGAAAAAAAAAAGAAAAGAAAAAGGAGTGGAGAAAGACGAGGCTAGGAGTTGGGGTCGAGTGCGCGTAGAGAAGAACTCTATAGGACCACGACGGCAGCCGGGTCCGTGCAACCGTCTCCAACGCGCGAGAACAAGACAGAAAAGAGCTGGAACTCCCGCAATCCACGTACCGAAAAACAAAGACGTAACAGGAACCGCAAGGTAAGGACGGAGAAACTGGCCAGGGGAAAGTAAGAAGAAGGGGAAAAATGAGAAATAAAGATAAAAAACATTGCTTTGCAAGCACAAGAACGGCCGACTTCTCTGCCATTCGCGGGGACCCTGAGGGGGAGATAAATTTACCGTTCACGGGCCTGTCTCAGACTCGCAAGAGGACGCCGTCGCTGTGTTTCTGTCGGTGCGCGGGCCGAGCCTCAACGCGAAGGGACTAAAGCTCGTTCGGTCCACCTATGCTTCCCTTTCCACCTGCTTCCCTTTCGCGCACTCCTTTCTTCCTCAGGGGCGCGCATAAGAGCGGACGTGGTGCAGCGCGTGCTTTTTGAAGCGTGTTCTCCTCCGGTTGGCGCCGTTGCGGTCTCTGTATTCTTTCTGTTCTTTCTTTGATTCGGTTTCTGTTCACGCCCGACGTGCTCTGGCCGGCAGGAAGGCGCATGCGTCATGTTTTATTCACGACGACCACGCTTCAAATTGGCTCGAATATATCGCCAGGAGCGGGGCGCGTAGGTAAATTATTGTTGGACCCGGGGGCGGCGGAGCCACGCCAGTTTTCCCGCTTGTTTACGGTGGGCACCCGCCACTGCTGCAGTTGGCTGTACCCCGTTCTCCTCGCGGTAGGGAGACCTGTTTTCGGGAACGGCTTCGATTGCTTTTATTTCTCTTCCTTTGTTCTTTGTTTTCGTGATTGTCTGAGGCTCGAACTGGCTTCCTCTTGCGGTCTAGGGAGCACTGCTTGATTTGTCGACCACCGGCCATGTAAAGAAGGCTGGTTCGTTGCCGTTTACCGTTGGCATTGTCGGATGTAGTTACGAAAACTGCCTTATCCGGTGTTGACATTTTCTTTCAAGTGACGCAAGAGCGTCACCGACAGAACAGATGCATCTTTGCTGGCAAGTGGACCAATTCTTAGCAAAGGCTGCGTTACGTAAGCGACATCTTGTTTCGAGGGAAGACGATATGAAAGAATAACACTGCTGTTGCGTGTTACGTATTAGATGCGGCGGACATGTTCCGTGCACATGTATTCTGTATGCAACATTCTGTTCCTAAGAATGACGGCTGAAGACAAAGAGAGATAGCAAAGAAAGGAAAGGCAGGGAGGACAACCAGAAGAGTGTCCGATTTGCTACCCTACACCGGGGAAAGGGAAAGGGAGAACAGAAAGAGGAAAGCGGGAGAAAGGGAACACTGGGTGTGCACGCAGCAAACCGCCTTGAAATCAGTCAAGTCCAAGCAATTGCCGCGCCGATACATTAAGTGGTCATCTTTCTGCTCTCTGAAGCTAATCTAGGGTGCTTCCCCATAGCTGGTGATAAACGTTGAAGTCACCTGTGAAGACCAAGGAGCCACTGGTCGTCGAAGACAAAAAATCTGAGAAGACATAAGCACATCTTATGAGTTGTGAATGTGAAAGCATTAATGTCCAATTGAACGCAGTCCTTCGAATTGTGAACCCCTCTCGGGAAAGCGAGCGCGTTGAGACGCTTGGCGCATTTAATCTCGATTTGGCCTTACCGAGGCGCAGTTAGAACGTAGGCGAAAGCTTGCACAGTAAAGGAACACGCGGATAACACAGGGCGCCAAGAGCGAGGGTGACGTGGCGTCGCGGTAATGCCCTCTCCCTTTCGCAATACCACGGCAGCACCTGTTCCTTTTCGCCCGCTCTGCTCCGTCGATGCCCGAACCTTACCGCTGGGCTATCTATCACTTCTATACTCTGTTTTCTTCACTACCCTTTTTTATCCCTTTCCCCTCACCCGTACAGCGCCGTGCAGGTGCCCTCGCACGAGAGGCAGTAACAGCGCTGTACTTATCTCTTCCTTTTCCCCTTTTAAAACCACTCACAACCAGCAACCACGAGCCAGCGTGGCGAGCGCACCTCGCGCGCTCGTGGCGTCGCATTCGATGGGAAGTTTCGCTGCTACAGACGCCACTGGATTTTTTCGCCCAATGGACCATTTGACGCTTCCGCATCGAAACACTGCTGTTTTGTCTTACGTTATAAAGACCACATGATGGACATTTTCGAGGCGCATGTGTTATGTATGCAACGCCTTGTTCCGATGAATGACAGACGAGTATAATAACGTAACAGTCGTTCCCGATGTAATGCAGAGCGACGGAGGTCGTAGAGCGTTGCGCATGTCACGTCAAACGAATGAGATCAACCTGAAGGTTCCATAAAAGCTTGCGGTCAACGTTTCCGGCACAGCAGCCTTCCCAGTAGAAACGTCGACCCACCTATTTGACACCAAGCCTTGTTCCTGGCGTCATCGTACCTGTTGTGAAAATTCGAGAAGCCAACACTCGGCTAGAAACCAGCTTGCGCTTATCGTTTCGTTGTTTCATTCGCGAGCTGTCCCCCACCACGTACATTGAGAAATGTCATTCTATAAACCGATCAGTACTCCCACGAGAAGAATGATGATGCAGCCTTGACAAAAATGTTATTATGTTCACTTGCGAAAACGTCGGTAAACTAACTAACTAACTAACTAACTAACTAACTAACTAACTAACTAACTAACTAACTAACTAACTAACTAACTAACTAACTAACTAACTAACTAACTAACTAACTAACTAACTAACTAACTAACTAACTAACTAACTAACTAACTAACTAACTAACTAACTAACTAACTAACTAACTAACTAACTAACTAACTAACTAACTAACGCAGAAGCTCGTTTTGTCATTACAAATGTTATACAATTTGTGACACCAGTTTGTTCTTCCAGTGACACGAATTTTCTCTGCCACTTCATGCCCTCGTGCTTGCTTTGTCGTCTAACAGCGTATTCCTAGCTGGTCCAGATATCTGTGAAAGCGTATTTATTATGCTAGCCTACGTATCGCATTTTATAGAGTATCCTAGCTAACATGAGCCAAGCGGTCAGAAATGAAAGGGAGAAAAAAAAAAAGACATGCAAAATATGAAACCGTATGACGCAGTTGTAAAACGGTAGCTGTAAGAGTATTGTAAGACCTGTGACGAAAATCACTAGGTTTTATGACTGTATCATGCACCGTGTTCTATTTCTTTCTTCTTTTTTTGACAACTTGGCTAGCGTTAGCTAGGGTATAGCATCAATCTAACCCATGCGGTCAAAAGAAAAAAAAACATTTTAAATTAACGCAATAACTTCCATCACACCTTTTAGAGAACGTCCTCCTTTCTACGTCACAATTGAATAAGTGATGCAGCAGGCAACAACAGCAATTATGGGGCCCTACTCCGAGGATGGAAAGTGCTTAACGCCGCGATCTGGGAGCCAAGTAAATCTGACGGCTCTAAGGACACGGAAGAAGCGAATCCAACGCTTCTCTGCGTTTGCGGGTTTCGCTCTCCACGCCATTTCCATCAGACGGCGAGCGCGAACCTACGACAAAGGCGCGTCGCAGACACTTCGCCATGAAGATGAAAGGCGGCCCGGACTCGCGGCTTGGCTCCATTACGCCGAAATTGCCCTACGAAGGCCGAGCAAGAGCGTATGATACTCGCGGCGGGTACCAAGGCCTCCGTTTGATCTCCGGGCCAAGCGGAGCCTGAAATATTCGCGCTCGCATCTAAATATGCAGCGGCAGTGCCATCGCCACTTATCTGGGCCTTCGTCGTCGTGTGTTTGATGTCGATGAGCGCAAACACCAAAGGGAGACCGGAACAGATGTTTCAAGCACTTTTTTTGTTTGTATCCCTTTTGGACTGGCGTGATGGTTTTCGCTGGCGACCCTTACTGGCCGCCTTCCGCGGATGTGGCGCCCCAGTTTCGGCGAATCTTTGTCGGTGCTCATTACGATGGCTGGCATTATGATTGCCAATAGTATTCCTACAGTGGTGATGGCGTCGGCTGTTACCGCTGGGGTCTTCGTTGTCGATTAGCAGTAATCCTTCAACTTGCAGCAGGGATAGCCTCATGGCAATGAATAGTATTCGCCCAAGATGCCGCTTCAAGGAAAGTCGCGCTGTTTGTTTTAGTTTATGGCAGATATAAGATTTCCTACGCCACAATCAAGAAATTAGGACGCGGGTAACACACTTTTGAAGTAAGCCGACACTAGCTAAAGAAGAAACCAAGCGGATATAGTAGACGATTTAGAAGGAAGAAAATTGGACAATAAACATACCAATAAAAGAAAGAAAAAAGAATAGAGTCCGGTTTGCCATAGAAGTTGCAGATTACTGGTGACAAGGCTTCCACGTTGCAGTATTTCTGCTAGTTATGAGAAACTCAAGCTGTAATGTCTTGCTTTCTATCGGTACGTAATTATACCGAGGCAAGTTATTACAGGGCATCTTAAATCACCTCACTGAGGGTGAATGACATGTCGTAATTTATTTGTTGACGATGTGGCTGAGAGAAGCGTAAATAAGCACAGAGTTCTTAATAATTTGCTTTTCAATCAGAAACCAACAAGAAAGGAATGCGGGGTCTATGGAAGAAACCAGGAATGTTTTGGGCTTGTTTCTCTACTCTACTATGTGCACTGCTGACCTTCGTATTCTAGAACGTTCCTTCACTCAGCATTTCACATTGACTACAGAACGTTGAGGGCATCGCCTGCTTTCTTCGGTATTCTCAAAGCGCTCCTCGGCGCTTCTTCAGTAAAAGGATTCTTAGATACGTCCACTCATGATCCTCTGAAATGTCTTTAACAAAGAATGTCTGAAATGTATGTTCCTTAAGCAGCTCCTCGTCGTAGTATTCACCGAGGGGCGTTATTGTAGAACAGTGCCTGCTTTAATCAATTGATGGCGCTCTGGTTCATTCAGTAGAATCTAGGAGGAGCTTCGGCTTTGAGCCCATGTTAATGCGACGCCTTATACGCTCGCTCCACATATTTTACTTTCTCGCCGTGGAACTTCTGGGTAGCTTTAGCACCCACAAACAAATCGTAGGCAGGTGTTTGAGAGAGACCGTCAAGCATACTCTCACTAACCTTCTTTTCAAAGCAGCAGATGTTGCGTTCTACTTCAATGCAGCGTCGTCGTCGTCGTTGTTGTTGTTGTTGTGGCGACTGCTGCTGCTGCTGAGCTCGAGATCGCAGGTTTGAACCCGGATGCGTCGACTGCATTTTGATGGAGGCGAGAGGAAATAAATGAATAAATAAAAGCTCATCTACTTAGACTTAGGCGCAGGTTGAAGGTGCCCAGATGGCCAAAGTTATCCCGGAGTCCTCCACTGCGGCGTTCCTCATAACGGGACCTTGGCTTAGCACGTAAAAACCCACAATTAGTGTTCTTGTTGTTTTTGCCTGTTAGATATGGCACGTACGCACTAGAGAAAATTAACCGAGGTTCTCAGTGTAAAGAGTATGCAAGGACTTTCCACCCGCTGCCTAATGTTAAGTACTACCAATATATAAAAAAGTTCAACAGCGTAAAAGGTAAGGGACACACAGATTTTGATGGATGAGAGTGTTTCGTCGCCTTCTTTACGATCGTGTATCGTGCTTTGCACTCTAGATGGCGGTTGGCGTTCTCTCAGTAGCAGCCTCGGCACCGATATTGCAGAACCAGTTGTAGGCAGGTTTTGGAGAACGACGTCAAACGTTGTATGTCTCCCTCATTATCTTTCGCCTACGTCAGATGATGCGTGACGCATGTGTGCGTGTGAGTCTTTTCTCGTTCTTCTTGCGCTTATATGTCGTGCGTTTATACTGAGAGGACGTTACGTGTTTTATACCACACACAGTGTTGGGCGGTTCATGTCACTATCGTGGTCTATAAAATTTGATGCTTCGAGGCTATGCGTCAGTCTACTTCTGACGGCCTCTAAGCGAATCTCGCCAGCGAACGTGAATTAGTAACAAACCGAAACGCTAAAGCCTTTCTTCACATGTGATGTGCGCAACTTGCTTCATACTGAGGCAGACTGACACAACGCGTAGGATATATATATATACAGTGGTTACAGGCCGCTTCGTTTCGATACTTTTGGAAGCGCCACTGTCAGTGAATGTGACTTCTTGGAACGAGAGTACGTCATACTGCCTGCCTCTGCACCCACTCATACCAAACAGCTCGAATAAGGCAGAGAAGGCGTGTCTCTTCTCGAAAGAGGCAAAGAGCTTACGCTGTGTTTCGAAAACAAGAATTGCTCCCAAGTTCGGTTTTCCAACCGTGTGGGTGGAAGTAGTAAATAAACTGAATAGAACTGCCAGTAACGATGAAGAAGACAAGTAACGGCACTTTCATGGGGAGGTTTCACCGAGCGAAATGTCGGTCGGCAGCGCTGTGACTTCACGGTGCCAAATCGAGGGAAAACGATGCGCCCTCGGAGGGCACTAGCTCAGGTCCACCGAAATCGAATGTTGGTGGGTGCTTGATATATTATAGCCGAAAGTGCGAGTTATTTGTTCTCTAGAGTACGGTTTAGGGGAAAGGAGTGGTAGGTATCACTCGTGATGCAAACATCTCCTAAACATACATTGAATAAAATGAAGTTCTATGCAGACCGATCAACCGACTGACCAACCGACTTCGTTGGTGACAACTTCTTTTCGACGCTTAAGCAATCGAACTTAGGACGCACGTATGAATATGGTAGCGCTATACACTGCAGTGCGTATAACGAAGCAAAAGAAAGGAAAGCGCACTGCGCCGACAGGGAATGTTGCCGAATTCGGGCGCAAGCGGATGTTTAACGGTATAACAACAACACACGAGCGGAAATGGTAGCTTTTAGCTGTTGGCTTCTTCAATTTCATCCGTGCTATTTACACGGCACCTTGCGTTCACCTCCATTCATCTCCAACTTACTGCAGCCACGAATCTTTCAAAGCTTTATAGGAGCATTGAGAGTCACCTCTCAAACAAAGTAAGAGGCCCATTTCGATTCTGACGGGTGCACGATCTTGTCAGTTCTAGAAATATCTAGCAGTGCACCTGCAATAACTTGGGCGCTATAACCGAAACGATCTCGGGTTTGTGCGCAAGAAGTTGGGGAACATCCTCTCTTATCGAGAACAAACCACCACGAAAGCCAAAAAGATTGCGAATCCATTTTTTCCTCTTTATTAAATCTGCATAGCACAGTTTGTAGAACGTTGGTTAAAAGAAAACAGAGAACTGAAATAAAAAAGAAGACCGTTAAGAAGAAACCAGTCTTTTCTGCAACCATGAAGGAATAAAGGGAACGGATATATGAAAGAACAAATAAAAAATTAAAAAAGAGATTTTTATGGTGCGTATACACGCAAGGCGGCAGTGCCCTGCGCTACAGCAGCCCGACCTCTTAGCCCTAACTATATACAGCCGGGAAGCGTAGTGCTGGCCTTTTGTTACCTGTATATTGCAGGATATGCGGAGCGAGTCAGTTATAAGAATGAATTTCTTCGTACAAGAAGGCTCCCGCTCACATCTGAGGGCATTTCTTGATGGATGAGAAATTGATGTATATGAACGACCTCACGATCGATAGCGTCGCGCACATTATGGATGCCCTCGATGAGTCTCTAGTCATTCGGGTCATCTGTAACGCCGAATAAACTTTGCATGCAGGGATCATTTAAGAGCATATGTTAGCATACGTTGTTTTGTGGGGTCTTTGTCAGTGCAGCGGAATTTATGCTAGCATGGGCCACGTTCACGACACGGATCCCAGAGTCAATCTCAGTACTGAAAGCGCTTAAGGTTACAGTTACAGTCAGAAGGCCTAGTTTTGTGCTTGATATTTCTTATCACGGCTTACCAGGAAGCACGCCGACGACATTTTCTCTTTCGGCAGTAGCGAAAATCGCTATTGTGAAAGAACGCTTGTGTGTCGATATACCATAGAGATATGTCATTCATGAATTCGTTTATGTAACAGTTCCATTGACAACTCTGGCATAGTAGCATGCCAGTGAAGAGAGTTGTAGCTGGAATCGTACAATACGCAGGGAATTATACAAGTCGATCCTTACAAGAAATTATTTCTCTTTCCTTTTAGATAGTCTACACGTTATGTTGGGCAGGTCCAGTGCTTGTCATGCATTGTATGTCTTGATTTGCAACCCCCTCCCCCTCTTCCAATCTTTTTCCTTTTTCTATCACTGGCTGTGTTTTTTAGACGCCGTAGCAGAATAAAATTTCTGGGAGCTCACAACCATTTGGTCTCAACTTTTTGTGCTGTTTTCTATACTCCTTCTTCGGCGTCAACACACATTTCTGTAGCTATGTACACACGCTTGACTATTTAAAATGCCTGTAGACATACTGTGTTACAGTTTCAACGAAGTAGTGTATATGGGATGTTTGATATTTTAAACAACTACCTTTCTTGTAGAATGTATACAGGACCGCATATACGGCGACTATAGCTTATATCAAGCGAAAGGAAGGAAAACGTTCTAGAGTGGCCAATCTGTCTACACGATATCTGTAGAAAGTACATTGAATAACTAGACGTATTTTTTATAAGGCACAGTAATGCCTCGCCCTCTACGCCAAATAAAGAAGCGAGAGAAAGAAGAAATGCAAGGAAAATGAACGTAAGTGACCAGGTTGGAGAAAGAAATTGTTTCGAATGCAGGAAGCACTCTTCCATTCCTATTTTATTTCTTCTGTCTTCCTTTTTTTTTTGTGTGACGAAGAGGATACTTTTCTCAGCTGGAAACGATCGAGGCGCACAACAAGCACACTCCTCGCAACAAAAAGGGCAACAAAGTCCGCTTCAATCTTTCTCAGGCGACGGTGGCAGTAGCTTCTGCGGAGGCAAACTTGCCTGGAAAGGAGCCAAACTCAGTTTTAAAAAAAAGAAGTGACAAGGCGTAGGCGGAGGCGTTTGGGGGGGGGGGGGGGGTGGAGGAGTCGGAGGGTCAGAGGGGAGGAGGGGGCGGATGCCCAGAGCTATACGGGGGTCACTTCCATTCCAGCAGCAGTGGCTGCAGCGAAGGAAATGGTGGCGCAAGGGGGGGAGGGGGGGGGGGGGGGGCTCTCCAGTAGCCCGTCGACGACGGCGACGACCAACCAAATCGCGAACCGATGCGGCAGACACTAGAAAGAAAGTAAGCGAGCAACGCACATAGAAAGAAGTAAGGCAGGAGGGGAAGGAAAGAAACACGGGCCGCCGGCGCTGTGGCTCAAGCGAGCCGATAAGGCCGAGAGCGGAAGCCCAGATATATCCCTGCTTCAAGGAGCCGCTAAAGGGCACGAGACCGTCGCTTCCTATCCCCTTCTCCCCTTCGGCTCTCGGGGAACGGTTCGAAGTAAGGAGGAGAAGGAGGAACGGGAAAGAAAGGTCATAGGGATGAGAGAAGGAAGGCACGTATCATCTTCTGCTTCTTTCTGGTGGAGTCATCGACGGCGGCCGGCGCGGCATTCATACTAATAGGGAGGGGATGGGGGGACAAATTCCGTTGCGCTAATAGCCTGCAGCACCCCCCCCCCCCCTCCTCCGGCCTGACTGCGACTATACCACAGGCGCGCGCGCACGCGCGCTCTTCGGTTGGCCGTCGTCACGGTGTCTGTAGCGGCACGCTGATGGTATTTCCATCAAATTCGACCAGCACATCCGGACATTTGTACGTTAGGACCGGGAAGCATACGGTGGCGCCAGTAGGCGAGAACCTTGGCGATGCTTCATCTCGTCATCGGGTGCTCGCCGCCGATTTCTGCTGGGAGGCATCCAGATTGCACGCGGGATCTAACGTTGGGAGACTGATTACTGCACCGGCGGGACATTCCTAACCGGCTCCCCAAGCTACGGAATCGGGACAGAGCTGGACCGATGAGGCGACGGCTGTTTTTGTGTATTTGTGTGCGTTATTACGAGGAGTGGGGGGAGCGCGCTTACGCGAGTCCGTGGTGTGAGACGTGTTGGAGGACCAGGTTGTACGAGCCGGCGGAAAATCGTCAGAGGCGCATGCTTTGCGTTAAAATGACGTCGATATTTTGGTCTGTACTACAATGTGGAGTAGTGCGCACCCTGGGAGTGCTTTAACGCGCCATGTGCAAATAAATGAAGAGTTGTAGGTGCAAGCGCGCAATCGCCTTTTCCTCTAATATTGTCGGTACGGCTCTTTCCCAACGTGATCTACAAAAAAAAAAGCAGTGTATAGCGTTCTTTTTTCTTAAGTTGCAAATATAGATAAACTTTGTTGTTCAGTAACTGGAAACTGGTCACTTGCAGTCTTTTCTGACCCGCCTTCTAACTCTATACCTGACCTGCCCTCGTAACCCTTCTTACGTGTTCGAACCATTACCATTAGAAATTCAAAGCATAAGAAACTGTCATGAGGGTTTGATCACCGTCATGGTCGCAGTTCTGATTTCCCGCCGCGGAAACTGCAATCCAACGACCATGAGATGACGCTGTAGTGACGACGATGGCGCGGGGACGATGGTGTGACGACAACGTTATGATGACCCTGGCGTCACGCCAAGGAGATGCGTATGGTAAAATGATTACAATGTTTTCACGACGGCTATATGACGACTACGGCATGTCGACGATTGTGTGACGGCAAAGGGACGATGGACATAGGTTGCGGACATTGCAATGGCTACGACAAAATTACGACTCTGCCATGACGACGCGATGTGGACAATGGCATGACGAGGATGGAATGATGACGACGGTGTGACAAAGACGACTCGAAGACGTCGTGATGATTACGGTGTGACACCTAAAGAATGATCACAGTGTAATGAAAGAAATGAAATGATGGCGACGACGGAACGAAAGCATGACAACGACGCCGTGCTGGTGTTGGAGCTCACGTCTGCGCCCACGTGCATCCCCTATCACCGCGCGCAGTCTTAATTCGCACTATATCCGGTGTTTGTTTGCACTCTGTCCGGCGGCTTTTCCGAGCTGCGCAATCTCCGGGATCGGAGCACATTTTTTCGCCAACGAAATTGGCGCGTCCTAGGAAATCACCTTGCTCCGACATAAGCTTCGTCGAGGCAAAAAAAAAGCTTAGCCAAAAAGAAACAAACAAAAAGAAGAAAAAAGTTGCAGCTTCGCCCGAAACGCGAAGCGTCGACTGCAATAGCAAATTAGTAGATAGCTATACGAATGATAGTAAATTTATCGGCCGTATAAATTTGGAAACAGTCGCTTGGTAAATAAACAAGCATGGTGTCACGCGCGCACAAGCAAACATGAACACACCTCTCTCGATGACCACGGAAACTCGCTGTCAAAACGCTGGAGTGAGGAAGCGCGGCAGCAGCGGCGAGCGAATTGACCTCCATGCCGCCACTCGCTTCAACGTGAAATGACGAGAACACAGAGCATACGAAGCTATGAGCCCCTCGTCGCACCTAGTCTCTGTCCCCAGTGCAGATCGCTTTTAGGATAGGACCCGCGCGGCCGCGCCATACGCGGCAGCCGCCGAAGTAAGACGCCCCTCCCCCCTCCTTTTCCTCCGCCCGGGGCCTTGTGTAAGACGGCGCGCTTCCTCCCAGCTTTCCTCCCTTGCCCGCGCTAGATTGAGCCGCCATCATCGGCTCACCCTCGCATGCTTTCACTCGCACATACAGCATACGGCGCGCGGCGACGATGTTATTGCCCTGGGAATTTATGCGGAACATCACGGCGACGGCGACGGCGACGGAAGAAATGCGCCTGGAGTATCCACAATATTTCTATCGCAATATTACAGACGCTCCAGGCGCACCACCAACCATTACAGTAAGCAGGAATAGGGCATTTGCTAGCTCCCCCTGAAGTTTTTTCTTGTATTAGTGCTACACGCAATACTAAGTCACTAGACGCTGACGGTATCCAGATTCGCCCTATAAAGTATGTGCTGGATATTATAAGCCCTATTCTCAACCATGTTTATAACATCATATTGTCTACAGGTACCTTCTCCAGGGAAATGCAATTTACCCGCGTTGTTCCCGCCTTTAAGCGCGGTGATAGAACTACACTACGTAACCATCCGCTATATTGAGAAAGGTATCGAGAAAATAATGAATGTGCGATTACAATCATTTTTTAACCGTTACGACTTGCTTGAAGACTTTCAACATATAGTTCTAGGAAGCACCGTTCTACGGAAGCAACCCTCTTGAGCCAAAAGAGAAATTATTACACATGTATTCAGCCGTAAACACATGGCACTAAGCATATACATAATTTTTCTAACACCTTTGATTTAATTAATCACTCTATCCTGAACGAATTTGAATATACGGTGTGCGCTGAACCGCCCGCTCGCTTCTTAAAGGGACCCTGAAACGATTTTGGCGATTTTCTACAAACGTACTGAGTCGTTAGAGTAGGTTCTTCTGATCATTAATTGATGCATCTAAGTGCTCTGCGTAAAGCGTGTAATTTATTATAAGGTTTTAAAAATACCCATAGCTGCCGATCGCAGCGCACTACTCGGCGGAATTTTAAGCCGCCCCTACCCATATGATGCAAATAACCCATATTACGTCACATGGGCGAGCTATCTGATTGGCTGACCAGGGCGCGTGGTCGATCATTTTTCCAACTTTATGGTGAACAAATGATGCTCGTAATAGTTGGAATGTTAGTTACTTTGTTTTTTGTAAAAAAATAACTTAAAGAGAATACAGAAGAATAGTTTTTTAGTACACTTCAGCACTTCCGGCACACAGCAAGTGTCGTCTGCTTGTGTTACAACGTACTCCATTTTGACGAGAGCTCCGCGGTCAGAGTCGGTCTCAGTCTTTTCGCGAGCACTATGATTCGACTTTGTTGCCTTGTGGACTGCAAACCTAGCGATCTGCAAACCGCGAGTCCAGTATTAGGGCAAACGCAAGCGCAAGGGGACAGGGTCTGGCCGCTTGACTGTGCCGGGATGAGCCACGAGATGAGCAGAAGGGCAAATGTGAACGGTCTGCACGGTGCAGCCACCTGGTGGCACAGAGCTCAACTATACACAGTAGCAGCAACGAAGTGTATTCTTTGCTGCTGGTGTGTATTTTTCGCAGGAGTGTAATCATCAACACGTTGATTTATAAATGTTTAAAATGCTTTACGCTTGGTTAGAGCAATATTAGCGCTTTGTTTGACTGGTTAAGCGCTGCGCCAGCAAGTGTCTGGACCGTGCAGACCGATCAGGCTGCTCACGTACGTCTACGCTAAAGTTCCTTCATCAGCTTGAGTTTATGCCTCCAGTCATTTGCCGAAATGACCAGCTTGCCTGTTTTTAGCGGAGTACCAGACACGTTCGGCGCTACGACAGAATGCTCGCAACGCACGCTGCTTCGATAGCTCTCGGTCGACGGCCAAGCGGCTAGCGGAGAGGTCTCGCGGGGGAGGGGGCGTGCTCCTAAACAACCGGAAGTGAGCGATGTGACGTCGCATCGTGACGCTGAACCAGTGAAGGCGGAGCTTAGCGCCGCTCGCTCGGCGAGCGAGTTGAGGAGGAAAAGCATAGCTAGGGAGGAGGGTAACTTCTAATCGCTTGCAGCTCCATTAATACGTAACGCTTCACTTAAATTGTGGTGCGAATGTTCTACTTAAGCTGTACCCTACGCGCCTACAAAATTTGTCCGAACCGTTTCAGGGGCCCTTTAAATCTTATCTTTCCATCAGGTCACACTTCGTAGATACTATTCACGCAAAATCTTCAAGGAAGCCAGTTATCACTTGTGTGCCGCAACGAAGAATTTTGGGGCCACGTTTATTCCTGATTTACATATATGACATTATACACTGCACACATAACGCCATAACGCTACAATTGTTTCGTATGCTGATGAAAACCATTTTTATTACACGCAACTTGGAATCAGATATAGAAATAAAGGCTAACAAGAAGCTATCCGGCTTAGAAAGCTGGGCCGCCATGAACTGTTTAAAGATCAACACTAAGAAAAAGAAGTAATTTTATACATGCCTAGAAGTAAAAAGTTGACCCCTAAGGTTTCGTTAAATTTGGTATTGATGATACAATTCAGCTGGCAAGAATACGAGTAAATACAAGTGTTCGTCAGACCAGACATAAAGAGCTATGGTTTCTATCCACCCCTAGAACTTCCTTACGACGAACAATCTTTGTCTTACACAAAACTTTCGCTGCTAAGCATATTAAACCGACAATATTTTCATCCTTCCTGTAACCGAATCGAACTGGTTTGTGCGAGTGGCTTTAACTCAGACCGTACACGTGTCTACACCTTCTCTCTACCTTCTCTCCCTTCTCTCTCTTCCCCTTCTCCCTTTCCCCAGCGTAGGGTAGCCAACCAGACGCTTGACTGGTTAATCTCTCTCTCTCTCTCTCTCTCACACACACACACACACACACACACACACACACACACACACACACACACACACACACAAACACACACACACACAAACACACACACACACACAAACACACACTCTCTCTCTCTCTCTCTCTCTTATTAAACGTTTTTGTCAGCTTATTTATTTGCAGGACTAGTATATGCCTTCCATTTTGTTCCCTGTTCTTGTTGATAGCTGTTGTTCATGCTGATTATTTGTACTGCCATTTTTGCTTGTGCGATCGTTTGTCGTTTTGTTACTTTCATACTGTGTTACTTGTCACTATATGATGCTTGCCCATTTTACAATTATTATGTATGACTGGCCGTCACCTTGCTCTTCTGCCAACTTGTAGGAAACCTCGTCAAGCTGTTCGAGCTTTTAGTCCTGTACTCCTCCTTTTCAAAGAAAATAAATATTATTGATCCACTGAATCCCGAGATACCGGCTGGCTACCCTGTGTACACAAGCGCGATGCCAAGTGCTACAGCTCTTGAGTCGGTTAAACCCACAAGTTAAGTTAAACCCTCGCAGACGCAATCAATAAGTAACATAGAAGTTAACTTTTACAATGTCGTACACACTGGGCGCCGTGTTCTCCGTCCCTCTTTACTACGATGAACACAACGTTCGGTGGATTCCGATTCGGGCTGTCGTCAGAGGTACGTTCGTACACTTATCAATATTATATTCTCAAAGTCAGGAGCATGCATTTATGGGCGTTGAACCTTTAAACCGTGATAACTTTTAAACATGCGACCTTTAAATATTGTGTGGCAAAATTTTAGTGCTCTTTATTAATTAGCAAAGTGTCAATGATGAGCCTTGGTAGCACGAGGCCCCTGCAGCCTTGGGAGAGCCTTCTCAAAATCTTATAACATTCTTCTTTTTAACATTTGCAAGTGTAATAGCTGTAAAGACATATGCATATGCTAGAAATTGCCTTCAAACATATGTTGTTGTTTTCTTGCGCGGGGGTGGGGGGGGGGAGGTTAGGAATCAGGCCTTCAAGCACCGATGCTGTTTGGGGTGTACGGCTACCACGAGTTCGAACAGGTCTGTTAAATTTATTTTGGTTTTTTGTTACGTAGGGCGCGTGTCATGGGGCGTAACAGCTTAACAAACAATTTAGCATAAGTTCCAAGCGGGGAACCATCAAAATAATGAAAACGTAAAGATTCAGCCATCAGTACAACGTCTCCACTTGCGGGCGCAGAGAAGCACACTTCTTTTTTTTTCTCCTTCGCCTATGTACGTGTGGAGCATGCTTCGGCCGAATTTCTATACACGCGAGCCACGGGTTATCGTTTTCGGAAAGCGTGGCAGCTGAGGCCACTCTAACCGTTATGTCAGCCTAAGAAAGCACCGCTTGTTTGTACTTGAACGCTTTCGCGACGCCGTCACTCGGAGCGAGAAAACGAAACAATAAAGAAGGTCCGCGCAGCTTTAGTTGGGGGAAATATTCCCGCGTCCCACGCCTCTCATCCCTTAGAGATGTGACTTGCGTTGCAAATTCCAATCATGAGGAAACAGATGCGTCTCTTCCTTTGCACTGTAGCATAAGCGTGATGTGTTGCAAATGCCAAATAAACAGCCTGAAATTAAAAAAAAAAAACGAGAAGAAAGAGACTGGGAAAGCATGAGAAGTAGCAACGGCAAAAAGTAAAAAGTGCAAATGCAAAGCAGCGGACAGAGCCAGGATCGGCCGCTATATATATATATATATATATATATATATATATATATATATATATTGTAGGCGTCGTGTGTTGACACTTTTATGAGATTTACGCGTGGTTCGTCTCACCGCGGGCATGGCTCCGACTTTCAGCGTGGTTCGGCAAATTACATTTCTGTTTTATATAATGTTTTTGTTCGAGAACAGCCAGGTAGAAAGAGAGAGAGAGAGAGAGAGAGAGAAAGATAGAGAGAGAAATGCAACAGCTTCGCCCGACGCGTTTTCCTTCCTCCGGTTTCTTCTGAAAAGGCGCTAGCGAAGGGAAACGTGCTTCCGACTCTTTAATTCCACACACGTCCCGTTGGCAGAAGCAGCTCGCCGCCCCTATCGGCCCCACGTCTTTTTTTTTAAGCTGTGTTGAAAGGAAAGACAACACCCTTTGATCTAAGTTCTTTTTTATTCATCCTTTTTTCTGTTAGGACATTACGGTTCGTCGCTTTCACGAATGGCAGTTCGAATCTACTTTTTTTATTTATCGTGCATCGCTAGAAGTAAGAAAGGGTGGTATTTCACGTATCTCCCGAATGTTTCAAAAGTTGACTGCGCGGCTTTTTTTTTTCTTCATAAACACAATATTCTGGGGAAAAGAAATGAAGCGTTCACATAAAATAATGCACAGGCGAGTCAGTTAAGCTTGCTTAAGAAAGAAAATTGATTCGCCATTCCGGCCCTGCGAAAGCGGATGTCCATTGAAGCTGTTGTAAACCACCCCGACAACTACTGAAGGGTGTGTGCAATGCCTTATTGCTCTAGAATAAGGGTAATAATGAAAATTTAGTGTAATGGCCATCTTTGTTTCCCCATTCCCATTCCCCCCGGTGTAGGGTAGCCAACCGGACGTTATTCTGGTTAACCTCCCTCCCCTTCTGCTTTTCTCTTTCCCTCCCTCCCTGAGTAATGGTAGTAATCGGAGTAAAGGTAATTTTGGCAACAAGCCACCGCCAGGCCTTATTGCCGTTTCTTTTCCCTTTTCCGCTGCTCGTATTCACGCTGTTCCCCGGGAGTCCTAACTATGCGTTGCCTGCCCATAGCGGTGCTGCAACAACAATGAAATCAGTTGCTAGGTTGCTTATCTTATATATGGAAGGCTAGGGGACGTCACTCTCCACGTCGCAAGCTGCCGTCGCCGTGGCAGCTAGCGCCACAGTAATCTTTCCCGGGAAACGTATGTGGGAAGTGCGACGTGATTCCCATTGTTATCAGGAGCGCCTTATCGTCAATTATGTTGTTCGAATGCTTGCTTTGGGATGATTCTTTACTGAAACGAATGCTGTTCTACATGTTTTATGCATAATCGCAAAGAATGTATGCACTTTTCGCTTCAGTCGCTGAAGTGCTTTTTTTTTTTTTAAATCGCGGAAGATCTCTCTTCCTCTGTGAGGATGCGCCGCGCAATATCTCGACCAACTAGAGGCTAACAGCTTCGCTGTAAAATGTCAGCCTTCTCCCAAGGGTGAAGCATTGACAGCGTTAGCGAGGCTTATTGTTGCCCATGAACTCCCCCGACGCAGTTCTAACTATGAGCGGGTGCGACATGTTGGCGTGACAGATCCCGCATGGCAACTGCTCCTGGGGATAGAGTTACTGTATACGGTTCCTCCCAAAGGGAGCCCTCTGGAGCCATATATATATATATATATATATATATATATATATATATATATATATATATATATATATATATATATATATATATATATATAAACTATCTGGGCTATATGTATATGACGACGACCTGTCGGCTACCGACCTGGCACTACGCATGGCTTGATACAGCGAGCGCCGTCAGCGGTGGTGAAAGCATCGTGCCTCCATCGCGCGCGAGATGAGAGCGACGGCAAACTCTCAGCCGTTAGTCAGCGGCTAGTAAAGTATTAGATGACGTTAGCTTGACGCTATCCCGCTCAGGTCAGAACATACGCGCAGAAGCTCGGCAGGAACGCTATAGTCTGCTTATAACGTGCGCGCGTGCTAAGCTCATGCCCGGAGAAGTAGGCAGCCAACACCACCGGGGCGATTGAACGTGGCGTAGGCGGGTGCATCCACTTCGCTTCGTCGTTTTCGCAGCCATGTGCAGTCTCTGGAAACTCTTCAAACCCTCCGCGTGCGAGCAGTTGGTGGGACAGCGTCAACAACGGCGGTGCCAGTGCCGGCTGCACAATTGAGCCTCGAGTGTCTGTGTGTAATTGCTGTGACAATTAAGAACAAGACATTTCAAGAGAATGGCGATGGTTAAGAAAACAGTTCCAATTTTTCGAATACTTAGTCGACGTAAGGATCTTCTAATTTGACGCTGGAATAACAAAACAATTCATTCCGGCACGAACTTCACCGCAACTCATTTTTGCACTTCCTCATTAATTTGAACGCTCCAAGCTGTGGATTAGAGGAAACGAATGTGCTCTTAAGAAATGTATCGCTGTAAATTAAATCGCCCTTGGCAGACAAAGAAGAATTCAAGAAACTCTTACGGCGCGCAATTAGCCAGCCCACCATCCTAACTCTGCAGCGAAATTAAAAGAGTCCGCGTTCTAGCTAGGCGAGGGATATTTAATATCATTTCTTGTTTCCTTGCTGTTCTCCTCCGAAAAAAAAAAAAATGATTGGACACTAAGATCGTACTCGGGCAGGGAAACAATTTTGTCTGCGTTCCTAATGAGAAAGTCGCAGTGAAGTATGAAGAGCACGTGTATAGGCTGGGAATGGTGCCTAGGTAATCTTGGTCTGAGAGTTAGCAAAGTTTCAAAGTTTAAGAGTCATAGAGCTGGGAGAGGGGGAGGTGGAAGGTAGGCGCTTGGAGGGCGAAGGCGCGTTCCCGGCGGGCAGGCTGTGTTCGCGGCAAATTCCTTGTTCTTTCGGCGTCGCTGGCAATTAGAAGCGTAATTTAGAACGAGAGGAGAACTCGGCCGCCTCGTACGGTCGCGCAGACTGCAGGCTAGACAGTGACTAATGACGCCACACTTTGCACCTTCCATAGTTTCGCCGATGGGAAGAGGCCGAGGGGGCGAGCAGAAGGCAGTCATCTTGCCTCGCGACTGCTAGTGAGCGCGTTGCGGCAGTAACCACAGGCAGGCAACGGCGAGGGGCGTGGGGTAAGGAGGTTAAACCGGGGTTCTCGGCGGCATATGGTTCCGGAGAAGTCGAAGTCGCAGCAGCGAAGCGGCGTTCAAAGTGCGCGAGGTGACGTGGATGTTGAGCGATGAACCGGCTGCCATCTGTGGCATAAATATGGGGTCGTTCGTTTTTTTTTTCTTAAAGACTTGATGCGAAGCTGGATGACAGACGCTTCTTTTTTTTTTTCTTTTTGTCGAGGGAACTGAAGGACATTGAGGGTCTCAGTGCAATGTATGATTATGGAAGTACTTTTATTACGTTTTACCGTATTTTACTTTTCGTACCAGAATTTATAAAACGATTCTTAGTTCGTTCATGGCGCCATAAAAAAAAAAAGCTGGTTCACATGGTGCCATGTATTTTTCTATTTCCATAACATATCATGTTCTCTTGCTCACTTCCTATACATATAATAAGATGGCTAGTCAGAACTGCGTTTCTCATGTTTGCTAAAAGGATATAAGGTAAAAGGTTTCAAACTAAATCACTTTCCTAAAGTGAGAACCCGAGATTTATGATCGAAACAAGGAATGGATAAACATAGCGATGGGACTGGCTACAGTTAAGAAGAAGGCGATGCGAAGTTATTCTAAGAATGTGTTCAGTGGCAATATTCGTTTCTAGGCTCAGTGCTGGGTACCTGTTAATTATTTAAAATGGCAGCAGTAAGGAGAGGATGACGTAAAAGTATTGTCTGAAGACAAACGCAGGCCCTGAGAGAAAGAGTCGACACTTGTAAATGTTGTTCTATCCATTTTTACGTTATTGTGGTCTAGTTTTCACCGTTTCATAATTGCGTGGAGCAGTTAAAGTTAACGTCGATAAAAAACATTGTTTCGTAGACCGTAGCAGCTTTCTTGCTAATAGCGTCTCGACTGCTTCCATTTTCGTGAAGGGGGTGTGCATACTGCCGCCGATGAAAGCACCAGTCATGGCGAAATAACACCCAGACATGAAAGAGGTAATGAAAGCACTCTTTAAAAGGGGCTCGACCACCAAGTCCGATGGTAACAAAGCGAAAAGTTTATAAGTATACACATCGTTGCCAGAGGCCAGTAAAGTACGCCATGCGATAAAGGTTTTTCTGCAGCGACTATGGATTTTAAATGTCGGTTACAGCGAATAAATATGAAAGACGGATAGTGTGACGAAGCTTGTTAAAAAGTGAGCTTGGTTTACCAAGCCACAATGTAACGTCGAAAAAGTTCAATAGAATAATATCACTGCCATGAAGCTAATGAGTTACACTTTGAGCGAAAAAAAATGTAACACGAGGTTACTTGCCTTATGTACTGCTTAACAATATTAAAGAAAGCAACATCAACAAAGAAACGTTAATGATTGGCGATTGCTTCTAAATTCTATTCCTATAATGAGATAAATATAGCCAAACACTGCGAAATTTCGGCGCATTAAGCTCACACTGAGCGCTGAGGTTGAAGAAAAAAAAAAGGAGGACATTCTCGGGACAGGTGGACACTGTGACTAACTGAGAACCATGTTTGTCATTGTACCACTTTTTTCGTTACTGCGCTGAAGAAAAACCCGCATGTTTGTGCTTTTACGGAATAAATTTCAGCTTACCGCCAGGTCACGTTCTGGAAAATGTTCCGCTGATACCGAAGAAGCAGTACCTTCCTTTTTTCTCTTCAGCGTTGAGCAAAGATGACAGCGAGATCTCCAGAGAGAATGTGCGGAACTTCCAGTCTTCCCTTCGCCCCCACGTCCATGAATTGCCGGCGGGTTGCTCAAAATACACGTCACGAGCCACCTCGCCTACAAACGTCGTCTCTCATTTCATCGTCTGTCGTTCATTCATACGTCAAATCCGCAGCCGCATCTTCAACAGCAGGCGATCACTGTAGGAGACGTGGATCCGCGGTTCTTCCAGCACTGCCCAGTCAGACAGTTATTGCGTCCCTCCAGTCTCAGATGACACTCCTAAATCACACATCACCCCATACGGAGCCGAACACGACGACAGCTGGAAGCCGACGAAGTAGAACAGACGGAGAAGTAAGGGCTTGGGTTCGGTGACAGCGACGACACAACTGCTCCTACATCACTGTCGCACAGAAACATAGGCCGTGCAGCTCTCGCTCGGCTTGACTGGCACGGCTCGCTTTCTTCCCGCAGCGCATCCTCGGATGTCCCGACTCGAAAGCTCCGGTCGCTACAGTACGGTCCGAGCAGCTGAATTCACCGATCCAGCACGCATAGCGCCCGCGCGCGCGAGTTGTGCGAACGCCGCACGTGGCTTAGCCGGCGACGGAGGATGGAGTGATGCGGATGCTGCGGAAGCAAAGGAGCGATTCGGCTGACCTCCCTCTCTCTGATCTCGACCCTCCTTTAAAAAAAAAAAATAAATAAGGAGAAGGCGAGGGAGGGAGAAGGCGCCTGCAGCGCCGCGCCGCGGCGCTTTCAGGAACGAGGGGAAGATACGAGAGGGGGTACAGCTGCTCTCACTCACAGCGCCGCCGCGCGCGCTCTGCAGGTCTACAGTGGCGATGTAGGCTGCCTATCTGGCTGCCCGTTCCCTCGCAGATGTCGAAGGCGCACCAGTTCAGATTTTTTTTACATATCTCCCCTCCGCCTCTTCTCCCGACGGGACGCCCATGCTGAGCGCGGCTTGGAGCGTGGGCGGGGGTAGAAGAGTTGCGAGACGGGGTGGCCCAGAAATGTTGGTACAATTTAATTATTCTGGTAGGCTGCTTAGGTACCTATCGCAGATGGAAGACCGCTAGGTGCTCCTACGAGGAGCTCCTCCCGAATAGCCCCGGGAACCGCCGGTCACCCGGGCCAAGCGGAACGCCCTCTCTGGACGAAGGGGGTCGTTTTATTAACAGCGCCCTGTAGGGGCATGAACGCGCCACGCTCCAACTGGCTGCGACGAGGTTTGTTCAGCGACGCATAGCGCGGCGGGCCGCCTGTCTCCGCGCGAGTCATCCCGCATGCAGCTGCGGGGTGCGCGCGCGGCCGTTGTTTGGGGCCATTTACGCAGGCGCCTAATGCATTTCGCGGCCTCGGACGTCGGTCGGGGATCGGCTGGGCGGACGACTTTCGCTACAGTGCGTCGTCTTTGCGACCGTATACTCGCCGGGTCGTTCGCGTAATAGCTGCGCGCGTATGGCTGCTTAGCGGTGGCGCAATCTGAAATGACTAAACTCTGTTCTGCGTCCCTCCGTTTGGGCTGTTGCACTCGTCGCAAGAAGGGTACGCTTTTATTACTCCCGGAGAATCAGTGCATCGTGCCCGTCCGGCGATGCGTGCGCTTCCCTTGGCAGTGCCTCTAAAGATTACGGGCCGGCCTTGCCAAACTCGGCGGTAATGTCCCGCGCTGACTGATTAGCCGTCTGTTGTTGCATGCGTTTATTTTCGTCTCAAAGGCTCGCTCGCTCCTTCCTCGAAGCGTTTGCTGGTCCTTACGCGCCAAGAATCGTGTGGATTTTCGTGCGAGTCGTTTCCTGGAAGATATTTGCGTATACGCTTCGATGGACGAACTCACGTGCAAGTCTTTAAACAGTCCGGTACTTACGCCTACCCCGATCGAAATGATTGTCACTGGTGATCCTAACTACACTATGAATCTCGAGGTCGGGCTGTCTATTCCACGCACGACAATACACAACGTCGGACTTCAATTTTTATTACTTATTTTGAAATATCTGCCTTTACAATCGTTAAACGTGCAAGTTACTGCAGACAGACAATTCGTTGATGCCTAGTCGGAATATGTCCCATTTAATACGAATGCCCGTTTGTTGCGAACGTGTGGGTCAACGCGTTGTCATGCCACAATTTGGATTTGGGTACCGACCCTGTATGACATACATACACGACGGCTGTGAGCAACTCCACTAGCACATTAACTATTCCGGTGGAGCCGGACTACTCGGTCTCCATACTTTGTAGACTTCCATAATTATGGTATTCTGATCATACTACGGCGCTTGTGCGGGCACTGTCCATAGCGCACACATTGAGACAGAGTGTTCTCAGGTGGCGCTCTCCAGATGCGATGAAAAAGCTAGCATAAATCGCTAAGTCGCTTATTCAAAGGGTCATGTTTGTGGTTTTCAAATATTACTTGATTTTAATATTCTTCAAGCACGCCTATCTGTTACTTTCGTTTTCTGCTATAAGTTGTACGCAAGCGCTTCATTCGTGAGCATTTTTACTTCTTAGCGAGACATGTCTATAATCAACACTTATTATTCTGTGCTTCCTGCTGCATCACTCAGTGCATTGTAGATCTGAGTGAAGAAAGCCATTGTATACTACTCTGCTGGAGATGCACAGAGCTGCAGTTTGCCGAAAATGCATTTTCGTATTTTTTTTCTTGTGAAGACGGGGCTGATACGACACGAACATTTGTTATAGCAAACGTTAATACTGATTTAGTATTGATTCAGTGCTTTATTGCTGCTGCCATCGGACATGCCTCGTCGTCTTGCACCCCGAGGCACCGGTTGAGTCGAAATGATCAGCTTTAGCGGTAACAGTTAACTGCTAGTGAGCCAACCTCCACCTGCCGTAAAACGGCACCGAGGAAAATGGTCTGCTGGGGAGCTTCTTGTAAATAGACCACTTGTTCATTTTAATACAAAGAAATCATTCCTTCGTCTTTTCAAATGTGTATTGCTACATTATGGACTGATCAGGAAAATTACACCTACTGTGAATTGTCGAATGTCTCGCATGAACCTCTCATGACGACTACGTTCGTTTTACGGGAGCAAGTACTCGACTATAAACGAAAGCTGGCGCGATTTCCAATATATACGGAGTTGTGCACCAGTGCCTTTAAAGCTAGCTTCTTCACAACAAAAGGTTTTATGCGAAAAAGCCCTCTCATGCAAGTTCCTGCATTTTGTTGGAGACAACTGGCATGGCGGAAGCATTCGTGCGTGCGTAGAATTGAGGACAAATGGGCGGCTGAGCCTCCCGCCTAATTATACCATATTCCCTTAAGTTTTCTATTCTTCATGTTTCATGTATTCTTTCTATTCGTAATGTCCGATTACGGCAGCACCATGTAGTGGGGCGGCTATGTAACAAATGAGGCTTGCCAAAGGGACGTAGAGAATGCCAACTCATGAACGCATAACGTAGGAGGAGCAAGCCTCCGTTGCAACTTAGTACTTGACGTATGAAATGCACTCAAAATATGATCAAACCAAATTGCAGAATCGCTTTCAAAAAGGTATACAGAACTTGATGGTTCCTCGCCTTCTGAATGGCCCGTTTCACTTCGTTTTTATGTTCAGTCAATGCCTCCATACAATGGTTAAAATCTCAATGTCAACAAGCGAGAAATTTGGTCTGTAAGGTGAAGAACGGGAAATTATGGGCCCAAAATGGCGTTCAAACCGTTGTCGGTTGATCAGACAAAATGTAGAAGTTTCCAATCAGTCTAACCATAAATAGACAAACCCTGTCTCTTTTTCAGACACTCATCCATAGCCTAATTCTTTATACAAGTTTTGTATACGTTCTCATTGCAAATGATTTATGTAGAAAGGTAACATTTGGTTTTTCTCTTTTGCATGCGAAAGATTTCACCCTGCCGCATACTTTTAGTGATGGTGTAGGCGCAGCTCGTTGCGTCTTGTGTATGACTGCGTCATTCTTGTGTCAGAAAATTTATTTGTCAGTTCCCAACATAACTTATGTCAATAGTTTCCACGAATCAGTCGCGTAGCTTCCGGCGAATATCAAATAGGCTGGGTATTGTTTGATGTATGAAGTACTGCGAAAGCGACCATAATTTTTTCATTGAAATCATTATTCACGTTTGCCGAAGAAACAAAAAACAAAACAAGCAAAAGAAATAACAAAACAAGTAGCTTGCGTACAAAAAAGTTGACCTTAGTGTCATTTGTATGTTTAAGATGCGATAGAATGTAAAAAAGTTATCCTCACATGTGGATTACAGTCGGCACATTCTTTGAAGCATGAAACAGACTCGTTAAGGTTAGTGGTGCAGTTCTGACGGGATTCTTGCATATGATATATGGACGGGCTAATTATTCTGTCTTCGCGAAAATATCAATAGGCTAGGTGCAACCAGAAAACGCGTATGTGCGTGCAAGCCCCCTTTTTGAGTTCCCTAAATAATTAAACGAAGTCGAGGAACGGAGAAAGAAGTTGGCAACAGCGATGATGTTGTTAATTTAGCTTTAATATGTGGTGGGAGTGAACCTCGGTGCGCTTCGTACACTCACGCAAATATGTCGTTCGCACTTACATTAACTGGAACGATAGTCAGTCTGCTTTTTTATTACACTTATTTTCTTCATTTCTGTGCTTCCGGTGATTGGTAAACGTTACTGGAATCATCCCTCCTGGATCAGAAAGTTCTTGCGCTTGTTGTGTTCTGAAATAGAGAGAGAAAGCAAGGAGAGGAAAGGCAAGGAGATCGACCAGACGAGCGCCCTGTTTGCTACCCTACACTGGCGCTAAGGGAAAGGGGGAACAGAAATAGCAAAAGAGGAAGAGGCTGATCACTGTCTGCACACGGGATCATTCATAGGGCTATGAACGCTGATTCAGGCCGGTGAGCTTTAAGAACTGCACCAGCCCACGTACAGTCTTTAGCGCCAGCTGCAGGTATGGCCATGGTCAGAGTATCTCTTAGTCAAAAAATGATCTCGAGACATTCCGATCAAACGAATAGCAAGGAGGTTAACTAGAAACAGTTTGGTTTGCTACCCTGCGCGGGAGAAAATACAATTAAAGGTATAGGAAGGGAGAAAGACTTGTACAGAAACGCGAATCAGCGCACAGAACTGAAGCGATGCACGTCACTATCACAGCCTATCTTGCAGACTTACCCCCGTATTCAGAAATGAATCTTGATTTGAATACCATGCTTGACTTGATTCAAACGACGCCTGTCGTCAACGCACCAAAAGAAACGCAATGAGTGTCTTCGGCGCGTTTGAATCAGGCGTCATTTATATCAAGTCAAGCATGAGCTTCGAATTAAATGACATTTCTGAATACGGAGGTTACAGACCACAGGAAGAACGTCCATGACAGTCAGAATAACCTTGAATACTTGCAAAACTAGCGAACTAATAAAACCACTGCTTACCTAGGCACCTCAGAGACCATTCAGTAGCATACGCAGAAGACAGGAGTGTCTTTAACGTTTGAAAGGCCGGTGCTGCTTCACGGCTGCGTTTTCAGCGTGGTAGATAGATGTATGCGGCGGTGGCTGATGGTGTGGTACCGGAGTATCTTTTCGTGTTGGCTATCGGCGTTAGCACATTTTCCGATCGAATGTTTTGCAGCTGGCGCACTTAGCCTGGCCCTTTATCTAAGTACTGCAGAGTAAAGTGCGAAATCCACCCTAATTCCTAGTAGATGCGATATTATTAAGATGTAGCCTTGCTTTGCTGCGCGCACTTTAACGTGTCGGGTACTTGGCCATCTATATTCCCTCTTTTCGAACTAAGCCGCTAAACTTAGCTTCCACCGGTGCGGATGTCTTCTCCCATCGTATCGGGCCATCAGAGCCTGAAAAGCCTACCCATTGAGAAAGATTTTCCTTCACCCTAAAGCCGATAAAATGCGTTTCAAGCCGATGGGTTTATAACAAAACTGCCCATTAACCTAAGACGCATATCGACGTAAGTTTTTTTTTTTATGTGATGAAGCAACCAGTAAGTTTTCAGCTTGGATTTCTTACTGCAAATGGCGCAATACGCTTCATGTGATCACTAGATTGCACAACAGTTTTATATTTCTCTCTTGTTTTTAGCGAATCAGGTTTTTTTTTTCTGGTTACCCTTCTCACTTCTTTTTGTTTCCTTCATGTCTCTCGCTTATCTTGCCTTTTCTGTCGACGTTGTCATTCTACGGTGCAATAAAAACTGGCTGAATAAAGTTGTGAAAGTCTCGCTGTACAGTTGAAAGCGATGAATTTCAGCGGACGAACGTTCGATTTCTCAACCGTAGCGAATTTCTATAAGCCAACTGAACGTTTCTATCCTAGCCGAGTGATAAAAGAAGAGAGACATGCGCGAATTAATGTTTGCACAACCACAGTCCCATCTCTAACCCACAAAAAGCATTCAGAGTATTGTCAGTGACGAGTAAAGTTTGCTTATCACAGAAAAATGCTTTAAGAATAATATAAGCTGTCTTTTATAGCCAGCGCGTAGCTGCTTCACGTGAAGAAGAAAAGTTTGCAATTTATCTTAACAAAGTTGGACTTTTGCTTTTTTTTGTGACGTTTATTCTTTAACGTTCTCTTTACAGCGTGAGATTTTACGTTAGACTATTGGACGGTTGTAAGGAAAAAAAAATAATTGCGCCAATAATTTAAATCGATTGACCAACATTCGCTTCAGGGTGCCTTTGTATATCTTCAGAGTCCGATACGCTTACTATCTCCGTTATGTCGCTAATTGTACTGTCAGCAAAGCATATCAGGAGCCTTATCGTGATCGTGAACTTGTTTTGTGGTAATGTCAAGTTTATATGAATGTTGCATAGGATGTTCGCTTTAACTAGACTGCAATTTAGCGTCGAACCCTTTTCCTTGGTCCTGTACATCCTTCCATAATCGTAATAATCCTTAATCGTGTTTGTTGCCGGTTCTCGCTGCCTAAGTTCTGCTCTATGTGGTCGTGTGCGTTCATGTCGATTGCAGCTATCTTCTTATTGTTGTTTCCTTTTCGCATACGCATTTCATATACGCATTTCAATCCGATTTTCGTCTTTTGCCAAGCGTGCCAAGCTTGCATACGCAGTTTCAGAGGCGATATTTGGTAAAGACGTTTCCCCAGGCTTTTTTAGCCACGTCATGGTATTTCTTTTATAATCGTGGCGTTTATAATTATTATCGCAGCAGAAGTCGCCTTTGTCTCTACACTGCAGTCGATTCTGCATCCGCGACATATCAGCGGTCGGGTCATGGCTCTCTGCGTCTCGTTCGTAATGCGGAGGCGATCCTCCTCGTTATTTTAGTGTTGTCCCAGTGGTGTTGTCGGGCAGCCACCACTGTTCTATGTGACGCTTAAATGGCCGCCGAAATTTTTCCCCTAGCATCAAATGTGGAAATCAAACGGCTACTAGCCTTACAAACAAAGATGTTCTGATCTTCCGGCAAACAACCTAAACTTTCCCCGTATCTGATTTTCCTATCGTGTGATAGAGGTTGCATTTATCGTGGCAGGCACCACAGTGGGAGATACAGGTGAAATAAATAAAGCTACCGAATGCTTGAATATATATATTTTCGTTCGGCACTATATATTCGCAGTGATCGGCGCCTCAGGCTGTACCTGGGACTGCGCAGACGACGTTCGGACGCAGAGTAACGCAAAAAAAAGAGGACACGCATTATTATAATCACGCTCCTGATTGGCTGGCGATAGCAGTAACGTCCCTTCCCCATTCGAATCATCTTGAAACAGGGCACGAGTTCGGCGCCCAGTTTAATGAAGTAGATGCATATGTCTTTTTGTACCTTCGTCTTGTACACCATGCTTTACAAAAAAAAAAAAAGGGATCACATATGTAGACTTTTGGGTAAGGCGAGATAAAATGCGCAAAAGTGGTTCAAGTTTATTGCAGTTTTTTGTTTTTATTGAAAATGGAGAAATAACGCAGTGCGAGACCAGAAAAAAATGAGGGCACAGTAGCTAGCAGAACTATTGAATGGAAGTTATTTCTGGAAAATTAAACAAGAAATGACTCGTATTGCCCAAATCCTCGGGTCACGATGAGTCAGAAAGAAGGAGAAATATTAGCCCACCTCTGCGAAAATAAGAAAGGCCACTCCTTGCAATCCAAGCACTTGTAGTTATACCCGGTAGACCCCGCGCAGGACTGGTACACTAAATCCACACAGATCCCGGTATTCTCTCGCTTCATAACTTCTCGCAAATTAAGCGTATCCGTTACCCATTGGCGCGAGCGCCGTCCATAGTGAACGACTTTTTTTCTTTCTCCAAGAGCTCAGGCACTGAGTGTATGCGCTTTCTCCTTTGCTGTAGTGAACATTCCTCTTACATTCCTGCTTTCTTAAAGGAGCGGGGGACGGGGTGGTGGGGCTGGGGTTCGGCAAAACTTTGGAGCTTGTGACCAGATCAACCAGACTTTGCCAAAACCAACTTCGCCAACGTCAGGCCAAACAAGGATTGGTCCATGCTCAAAAGTTCGTCTACGAGCTCTCTTTCTTGTGTGTCTAAAAGCACGGGTCATTTAGATCCAAGCGCTTTCTTATAAAGCCTCTGGAATCAGCACTAATAAAGTCGTTGCGCAAGCCTCCACAGAGAATCCCTCGGCACACCGAAAGCTTTCACCGCAGCACGTTCACAGTGGGTTAGCTCTCGAACGACTTCGAGTGCTTGTTTCATGTCATTTTCGAATCGAAGCTTTGGATGCCTTCCGCTTGTACGTGCGGAACCTCCTAGACAAGAGGACAATACATTTTTAGAGTTGCAAGTTAAAATGAGCTTCATAACATTATCTTTAGGCTTCTTGTGGCACTTCTTGGTGCGTTTTGCAACTCTCTTAGCATCCTACTCAGATTATTTTATCGATGTTAAAATTTAATTTACCGCGCTTATATCTTGCCTAAGCCTAGTTACCAAAGCGCAGAAATAAGACAAAAAACTTGCTGTGCAGCTTCGGAGTAGCAGGACTGTGGCGTGCAAACTAAAGAAAAAAAAAGACTGGACTGATCTTTGTCTTTTTAAAGCGGGATGTTGACTCACAGGCACTCCGTTTCTATGCTTTTTTTTTTCGTCCGGCGCCCTTTGACGAATCCACATTTTTCGAACCAAGCTGGATGGATGGATGGATGCTCTGAGCGTCCCCTTTGGAACGGGGTGGTGGGTTGCGCTACCAAGCTCTTGTTATTATGTGGCCTAATGTCTTACCTATGTTAAAAAAAATACAGGATGCATTCTCATAACCAAACTTTCTCAACCCCTATTTTGAACTTTGTTTTCGTACGCCCACGTTGTTCGTCGTTTCCATACTTTTCTTCCACCAATCTTCCAATGCCCTCTTACTACTCTTTGTTGCGGACATGTTTACTCCCCCCCTACTCTCGCAGAACCCAAGACTTCAAGGAGGCCAGAGGTGCGTAAATCGACCGCTGGGCAGACATCTTCGCATTCTAATAAAACATGTTCCATGGTTTCCCTAGCTCTACCGCAGCAAGCACGTGCTTTCTTTTCCTTCTTATATATCGCTCTATAAGTTCGTGTTCTAAGGCATCCTGATTTCGCTTCGAAAAGTAATGAGCTTCCATATGAGTTATAAGTCGTTTCTTTTCTGATTTCGTTTTTTCCTCTTAAGTAGTTATGCATGGCAGGTCTATCTTCCATTGCCTCCACCCATGAGATTATCTCAGCCTCTCTGACTTTCCGCTCGACGTTCTATGTTGCCATGGTGCTCACCACACAGGTCGCATAGTTGCTGGTTAGCTTCCTAGTTTTTTAAACTCCATTGTGAATCAGCGTTCTTCCCGTACAAATACCTGAACACTCTCCCAGCGCATTTGCCTTCTTCCATATTCCCCACTAATTCTTCGTAATTAATTTTAGTGTGAGCTTCACCCACTTCAAAACTTGTCCAGCCCTAATCACCCTGCACAGCTTCATTTGTAGTCGTCCTGTGATCGTCCAATGCGAGGCGTCCCATTGACCTTTGGCTGTCATCAAATTCTAATCATGTCCATGATTTCAGACAAACACCGCATTTCCAAATTTAGGTTCTGGAACCATTCCACGTTTCCACGTACTCCGGAGCACCTCGTACCTATTGTGTCCCCATAGCTCTCTGTGTTTAATTATGGCCGCAATTCTCTTCCCCTTTACTGTTATTTTTTTCCCTGTGTTTCCATATATATATTGCCTTCGTTGATCCATATACCAAGGTATTTATATTCTTTTACGCGAGGTATTTCCTGGTGCTGTATTGACACGGTCTGTTCACTGTTTTCATTGAATACCATAACGCCTGATTTTTTTACGCTAAATTTCAGGCCTAAATTCTCGCCTTCCTGTCCACAGATATTAACCAGACGTTGCATATCACTTTGCTTGTTAGCTAGCAATACAATGTGGTCCGCATAAAACAAACCTGGAAGCTGCTGCTCTACTACTGTACCCGCCTGTGTGTATGAGAGATAAATCCGATATTACTTCGTTCTAGCGCCTTCTCCATCCTCACCATGTACATCATAAACAGCAGCGGGGATAAAGGGCACCCCTGCCTCAGTCCCTTGTTGATATAAACTTTCTCCTCGCTCCTCATTGTTTCCGATTCAAAGCAAACGGTAATTTCTAGATAAATCTCTCTGTAAACCTCTATAAAATTGTCGCGTAAGCCTTCCCTTTTCAGAATATTCCACAAAATGTTCCGGTCTACTTTGTCATACGCTACAGTAATGTTTAAAAATGCGTGCATATAACAGTTGCGTTTTTACTCTTGATAATGATCTACACCGAGTGAGGACAAATAAGTTATCATCCAGACTCTTTCCTATTCTGAAGCCATTCTGAAGTTCTCCCAAAAGGTCATTATTCTCTGCCCATGCTTGAAGCCTTACTTTATTTGCCTGCATTGCTAATCTGTATATTACCGATGTAATTATCAACATTACATCGGTAACAGTGAATTCTATCCTTCTTCCCCTTACATTTCTAAATGAAATTTATTATACTTTTTCGCCGACTGTCTGGTATTCGGCTATCGTTTGAAGTTTTTTCTACTGCTTTCAACAGACCTTCTTTAGTTTTTGGTCCTAGTTCATTGATCAACGTAAAAAGGACCTCGTCTAGCCCTCTGGCTGCATTTTCTTATCGGCTTTCTTCCACTTGAAACTTGTCGGCACCAGCCTTTCCATCTGGTTCTCTTTCATGTTCTTTTTTTCCTCAAGTACAACCTCGTCATTGCCTTGGAATGAGTCGGCTGTTATTTTTCTGATGTAATTTAATGCTGCGTCCCCTTCCAGTTTGTTTCCATCTTCGTCCAGGATATGGCTTACTGTTCCTGGCTAATAAGTTTATGCGGTACCAAATGACGTGAAGCAAGATGAACAGGTAGCAACATCTTTCGGCAAAATATCAAACCAGTCACATTCTCCAGCTTGAAAATACTGTGCAGCCAACTCAAAATGACGGGTTTTGCCCCATGACTAATTTTGATTGCGTTTTTTTCAGCTAAATAAGTCGAAATGTTCCGGCGTAAAGAAAGTACAGGGAATTTCGAAGTGGATTAAAGGAGTGGAACGTATTGCCATTTTTGGATCCTGGTGTGGGAAGAAAGCGTCGGTGCCCTTGTCAAGCAAATAATTAACGCATCTACGCATCGCCTAACAGTAATATGAGATCATTCATTGTAGCTTTATTAATTAAAGCATGGTGTTTTTTCTGTGTGCGTTTGTGTATTTAGACATCACAACTACCATGTGCCATGATAAATAATGGTGTAAGTAAGGCACTGTTGAAGAATAAAGAATTTTCTTAAAGCGCTGCTATATGTGGCTTTCTTGAAAACTTTTATTCCTGTTCCTGCGTGTGCTGTTGCTCTAGGCCATGCGGATTCCTACAAAATGTACTGGAGGAGACCTCCTCTAATGTCTACGGCAGCTACAAGTATGGCGGTTCAGCCAGCACGTGAATCGTGGAGAGTACATGAATGTGCTTGAACTTCGTCATCCTCGCTTCACACGGCGTTCTTGCTACGCAATGGGGTCATTTTTAACAAAACATTGCGTTCTAGACGCAAATATTTGCACTGTTTGCACACGTGCGCCGACACCGATTGCCTTGCCGTGTTTAGAAAACTATGCCATACTTAGCAATTTAGGATCGTCGTCGTCGTCGTTGTCGTCGTCGTCGTCGTCATCATCATCATCATCATCATCATCATCATCATCATCATCATCATCATCCTATTTTATGTCCACTGCAGGACTAAGGCCTCTCCATGCGATCTCCAAGTACCCTGTCCTACGTCAACCGATTCCAACTAGCACCTGCGAATTTCCTAATTTCATCACACCACCTAGTCTTCTACTGTCCCCGACTGCGCTTGCCTTCTCTGCAACCCTAATGGACCACCGGTTACATAACCTACGCATTGCATGACCTTCCAGCTCCATTCTTTTCTCTTAGCGTCAATTAGAATATCGGCTATCCCCGTTTACTCTCTGATTCACAGCGCTTCCTTTCTATCTCTTAACGTTATACCTAGCATTCTTCGTTCCATCGCTCTTTGTGCAGTCCTTGTTCTCAAGCTTCTTTGTCTGTCTACAAGTCTGTGCCCCATATGTTAGCACCGGTAAAACGCACTGATTGTACACCTTTCTTTTTAGTCATAATGGTAAGGTTCCAGTCAGAAGCGGGCAATGTATACCGTATGCGCTCTCGCTCGTAGTAATATCAAGCGTAGTGAATAACGTCACAATAACGTTTGAAAGAACCACTTCAAGAGAGAGAGAGAGAGAGAGAGAGGGAGAGAGAGAAGCGGGAAAAGTGAGGGAGGTTAACCAGACGCACGCCCAGTTTGCTATACTTGGCCCTGAGGGAAAGGGGTAGCAGGGTGAAAAGAATGAGACAGAAGAGGGAAAGTGCACCAGCGGTACACACACTTGAAGATGCGTCGCAAGTCTTTATATGATAGCAGGTACTTCACTAGAGAAATCTATGCACTGCCCATAATTTCCATTGCAGATGAACAATTGCAGACTTCAATTGCAACTTCCGCAGTCATTTTCTCGTAGCTATGCCTTAGACCACGCGAAGTGGCAATTGGCTAGTCTGACCCCAGAGTTCTTTATTTTTCCTCCTCCCTGCTTCAAGCAACCTGACCGAACCGGTCGTAACGAGCCTCAGCCGCGCGAGTAATGCTCATCAGCCCTTTCGCATCGCTGCGAGGCAGTCCACAACACAGTATTTTTCTCCCCTCGCGGAATCAGCGCCTGCAGCTAGTGAGACCCGTAGAAGGCTCCTCGCACACGCCTGTAGTCTTTTCCGTCCGCTCCTTCCTTCCTCCCTTGCATCCCGGGTTCTTCACCGACTGGGGATCGAAGCTCGCCGTGCTGAGAGGAGGGCCCGGGGCCAAAATAGCCGTCTTCAGGTGGCAGGTGTCCGGGGCCGCGAGGCGCCGGGCTTCCAATTTTCCCGCGCCGATGCCTCCCACGGGACCTCGGGGGGCGGGCGTGTGTAGGCAGCTATCGCCGGCGGCGGTGGTCCGCAAGGAGCCGCGGGGGCCACGGTCAGGGTTTCGCGATCGCGGATAGGCTCGCTTTGTCTTTGGCTTTGGCTGGCTCGTTTCGCTGGGCGCCCGTTCTCCACCTCGATTACGCTCTCTCTGTCCCGGGAAATGCATGCATTGCTGCAGAAGCTAGAGCGTTGGTTAGCTAATCGTGGGCCTAATCCTTCGCAAAGTTTCTTTTACCCATATTTAACACACACACACACACATGCACACGCGCGCGCGCGCGCGCACACACACACACACACACACACACGCACACACACACACACACACACACACACACACACACACACACACACGCACACGCACACGCACACGCGCACACACGCACATGCACACGCGCACACGCACACGCACACACACACACACACACGCACGCACATGCACACACACGTATAGTGGCACAGCCGGGCAACTTTTCTCTTTGACGCTTTATGCCCCTGAGAATCAACACAAATAAATAAATAGTGCAAATTCATTCCCTTTGTCGAACACGCAGACGCGAGTTGTTACGCTTTAGTGTAGCCCTCATGACGCAGCTTGCGAAAAGCCTTTTTTTTTTTTCGTGACATTTTCGCTTCGAGACCTCTGGCAATGCTACCCACGACAACCTCCTGAATCCCTTCCCGCGCTGCAACGACGCAGCCACCAGATATTAAAACATTAAACACCTCCTACGGGACTGTGAGGTCCTTCACCCGCTCCCAGACAACCACGCCAGGCTGGCGCGCTCCTATCGGGCACGGATTATACACCCCCGAACTCCTGGCCTCGCCAAGGGAACGCTCCTCTCCCTGCGAGAAGTTCGTCAAACCGGCGTTACGAAAAGAATCTGAGAGCAGCCCTGTGTTATGATAAAAATGTGAATTTCTTCGCATTTCAGCTACACTGACGTAAACTGACTACGCAGCTCGAAATTTACCGCACGGACACCGCAGCGCACTTGTCAATTTTAACTTGCGCGCCTACGCAATGAATAATTTCTTTCCTTTGGGGAATCTGTGGTCTGTATACATTTGTTTCATGGATGCACGTCCCCTTAGAGAACAGTATTTGTCTTCCTTGAGCGTCGGTGAAGCTGGCTACACGTCGTACGGTATGCTTCGCCTCCTCGTCGAGGTGGTGTTGCCTCGATCCCTCTGCTCAAGGATTATCTACGTGCGGCTTATGTCCAATCATTCGTCGACCCCTGCGAAAGGGGCCTCGTACTCGTGTCAAGCCAGATAACGAGAATGCTGCGTTATCGTTACTGTAGCGCTTAAAAGCAAGTAAAAGCGAAGTGCTCTATAGGAAACAATAAGGTATCGCGACATATTTTTCGCCATTGACGTGCGCTACCCACTTTCGCTTTTGATAAATGAAACATATTGTGACGATTGGTATCTATGTGCGGGTGGTTATCCGTGAGAGTCACTCTGCATGGCATTGACTCTTTCTCGCAGGCGGCACTATCGGAAATGCCGGAAGCTGTGCTTGCCCCTTATTCAAACATTTTAGCACTCGACGTCTGTTTTATTTATTGCGATGGCAAATATACGGACATTCCAGGCGTATGTCTGGCGTCGACGACGCCGTGGTGTTCCGTATAATGTCCAAGGGCCATAAAATCGTCGCCGCGCGCCGTATGCTGTACGTGCGAGTGTACAGCCGCGGACAGAATATTATGCACCATGAAATCTAAGAAAAAGCTGAATATCTCCGCAACCTCACAACACAATCTGGTATTTGCATTTTGGACCTCGACTAGAATATGCTAACAACGTTGTCGTGGGCAGTTTTACTGGTTACTGCTACAGGCTGCTCGGAATTGAACGTTTTCGGAGATCCCGTGGTCCATTTTATTCTGTCCGCGACTGTACGTGCGAGGATATCTAACCGGCGCATTACATGACCTGCCCAGCTTCATTCTTTTCTGGATTTCAATTAGAATATCGTCTATACCCGTTTGCTCTCTGACCCAAACCGCTTTCTTTCTGGCTCTTAACGTTATGCCTAGATATCTTCGTGCTATAGCTCTTTGCGTGGTACCTAACTTGTTCTCAAGCTTCGTTGTCAGTCTGCCCCATATCTATAGGTCAGCACCGGTAAAATGCATTGATTGTAAACCTTCTTTTTCAATGATGACGGTAAGCTTCCAGTCAGGAGCTGATAATGTCTGCCGTATCTGATCCAACCCATTATTATTCTTCTACGAATTTCCTACTCATGATCTGCGATGCCTGTGATTAATTGACCTAGGCAAAAAACGCTCGTACACTTGCATTCAGGCGCATGCGAAAAAAACTGCATGCAGATGGTCAAAATGAATCCAACGGACGGACGGACGGACGGACGGACGGACGGACGGACGGACGGACGGACGGACAATTACCTATAAGCTTCTTACGTATTTACGAAATAAGATATTTAGAAAGCAGCAGCTGGTTCATGCTAAACTGACACCCGCTGTACTGCACGCATGTTCTGATGCAGGGCGTCGCTCCGACCAGAATTTGCTGCAGCCGAACGGAGCGAGACGGGAGCTCCGGCTCCCGTGTCAAGATGCAACGGCGAGGTGGGGAGGGACAGGGAAAACAGTTAACGTTTGGCTGCATAATGATCAGTGTGCTCGACGCTCAGTAGACAGTGGGTAGTTACTTTACTTTCAGCGGTTTCTGTGTAGGTAGCGCTGAAGTTTATCGACGATGTTTGTGAAAAGACACGGGTGCTGTAATCTAGCACGGTTAACGCGGAGGTGTTCTTGCTGCGCTTTCGTCAGCTATAGAACGGCTGCTAAATATAGACCGAGCTGCCGGAGCGCCCACGCGCCGTCCTTGTCTGTGCGTCATAAGGTTTAAGATTTATCGCTAGTCTGTGCAAAGTCTGTGTGCGCCTATAGCAGGCGTTTGCTCGTTTTATCTCGGAACAACTTTCTTTTTTTAGAAGTTGCGTAAAACATGTCGCGCAATTCTTTCCTTTCAGGTGGATTACTTTTCGGAGGCTGACTGTGCTTGCACGAGAAATTACACAGTACAGGTGGGTAATTAGGAATATTGGATAATCACCTTTTTATTTACACATCTTTATAAGGAACATGTTCCGATTCCGTAATTAAGCAGCAGAAAAAGGGAAGCTATATATCTCCTTAGCAGAAATCTTAAGGCTCCGTTCATTTCCTAAATTTCTGCCTGCAAGTTTTGCAACGACACACAAAGACGCATTGGATTTATTGTTAAGGGCATTCCGAAGTTCTTGACACACGCTTTTGGAAAAACTGTTGACTGGAGCGGCTATGTATGTTGCAGCACACTTTAGGGCCAGATATCTCGAAAGTGGTGCTAGACTTACGATTTCTGCTAAGCGAACATGGATTCCCTGCTGCGGGGCTTTAATATTGCAATTTCAACATGGGTCCTCAAGTGAATGATTAAAGAGTTTAATTATCCCAATGGCAATGCGATTTGGCACGAAAGTAACGTGCACCTTTTCTATAAGTACACCTGAATAGACGGAAGAGTGATATTGATCACACGGGAACGAAAGAAGTTTGTTGAAAAAGGAAACGGGAAGGGGAGTCGGGGTGGGGGGGAGCGAAGGGGAGGAGCGGGGGTGTATTGAGTGTATGGACATTCCGGAAAATTTGTAGACGCTGCATATAAACCGTGCTCTCTATAAATAGTTAACTCGTTTGTCGTACTAACGCTTTGTACATTGTTATATGTGAATATGAAACTGTTACATATGAATATTTGCAGGCTATATAACAAACAAAGAAAAGAAATATTTGAAAAAAAAGAATGTTTACTCCCGAATTGTTATGCGCACATTTTGTCGTGCATAAAGTCGAGCAGTGATTTTGGCAGTGCTCGGAAGGCGAGAGGAAGATTAAGGGCGAAGCAGCAGTGGTCACATGCTCCCAGCACTGCACTCTTGATTGTCTGGCCGAAGCGTCTGTGTAAGGGCAATAATTGTTCGTGCAAGGGTAGAGGTATTTGGCGGGTATATTCAAACGTTTACTACAGAAGGCGATACAACAGGAATCCGAAACGTCATACTAGCCGGTCGATGTGTGCAGTAATAAGCAAGCAGTGACGGACAGATGAGCGTCGCTCTTAGGTTGTATGGGCTGCCATACCATTAAAGTGTGCCATACGAGTGTGGATGTGTAGAATTATCTAATGGGCGCTGCACGACCACAGCCCTTAACAGCGACCCCTTGCTCTTAACCACTCACGTGGCTTACTTACTAAGATTACGAGCAGAATATATATATACAGGGTGACCTAGCTAGCTTTAGCCAGAGTTCAAAAATATACGAATGTCACGTAACTGGACAGAATGAAGGTAATGTTGTTTGCCGTTGCTTGGATATACTCAGATTATGTTTCTCATTCTACCTAATTACATAATTAGCCCTAATTAATTATTCAAATTCTCAGATATTATAATCAGCTGAAGAGTGTCACATAAGAAAATTGTGGAGTAACATGAAAAGCTCCCGATACAGCTTTCTGTTGCTCAATACGTGCTACGTAAAAGTGTTTTTTCGAGCGTAAAAGAAGCCCGCGAATACACGCAAAGTACGTCGAGCGGCCAGTCGCGCGGAACTACGGCGATCATTTTTGAAATAATCGCTTTACGGCATATATTTCAATCTAGGAACTGTAGCTAGTAAATTTGCAAGGCCTATCGACTTGAAACGAATTCAGAGGATGGCACTGGTATTGAGATATGCGCCGTCAAAATTTCGGTAAAAAAATGCGCTGTTGTTCCACTCACTTATTTAGGAAAACTGCCGTTTTATACATTAAAGTACAAAAGTAACTGGAACGTCGATCAATTTTGTCAGACGCTTTGAAAACGAATATCTCGCAAGTGGTGGAGTCCTGAGAATTAATTGCAAGTGGATATGCCTTGCGAACTCACCATCTACAATTCGTACATTGAAATATGCACCGTAATATAAATAATTAGACCTTTATTAGCGTAATTACGTTAACTATTCAATTATATATTTTTATTTCTCGCAGACGTAATGGTCACCTAAACGAGTAATTGAGATCTAGGTTTAGAATTCTACTAACTCACACAGACAATATTTAAAAATTTGGTGGGGCTTGATAAAAGAAGAACATCCTTGTACAATATGAGGTGCATAGATGAAAAACCTGGCGGACGCTTAAGCTTTGCCTCTAACAACGGAACGCGATAGCATTCAAAGATCTCTGACTGCTTATCACGGTTCCCAGCAACTGCAGCTTATGTAACCGTAATGTTTACCGGGAAACGCTGGCGGCGAACGATATGCACGAAGGAGAGATTTCTGGTAGGAACGCGGCCTCTTGAGCGGGCCGATCCCGGAGGTTGTGAACAGCCACGCAAAAGAAAGGAAAAAAGAACAAAAAGAGAAAAAAAACAACAACATAATTTGCAGGTTTCTGTTATTGTAATGCACTTTTAATCTTTCAGTCTGAGAAGATTTACCATAAAAGGCATGCACTGTCGGTGTATTGTTTCATGAAATCTGTATGTGGGCTGTTATTATTCCCAAAATTACGAGGAATAAGTTTGTCGAGAATATAAGACTAGGCATGAACAACTTTAGTGATAGGATGTTGTGGCAATATAATCCGCATGTACCGCATTTCATATAGCAAGGCATCGCATATACATATTTCATTTGATTTGATGTTTATTTCTTTGAAACGAATGGGGAAGCCAAGACAAAAGGCGGTAGGCGAGACTGGGCCTTGGCTGCCTGTTACAGACAGCAGTACACATATCCAGTGCATCTATAACAACAAAATACGCGTATAAATAAAATACACAACTTGATATAAAATGACAGAAAGTGCATTGGTTACGGGCATAGAAAACAACTATGACGTGGCATCGATACAATAACCGAATATAAATAGAAAATATAAAAAAATACTTGTCCTACACCATCTACAGTACTACAGCGAGTACAACTATACAGGGTTTTCATTCAAATATTGCTTGATATTGCTACGGAACAGCATTTGCAATGACGAAAAACGCGAGCAGTGAGAAGACAACGACGACGATTGGAGGCTAGCGCAGGCTGTTTGCCTCTTGGCCAAATGTGGCGTATCCCCTTGTAAATATACTTGTATATAGCTTTTTGCCTACGTCTTCCTACGTAATAATATATTTTTTAAACACCTTTGCTGAAGCCGAGAATTCTACATCTAGTGAAGTTTGATTGATGACAAACGGTACCTGAAAGGTTAATTTCGATTTCCCCTGGTTAGTCCGAATGATTGGTATTAATTTTCTTCGTGTTCTCAGATGATAAGTTAGGGCAGGCTTGTCGGGAAGAGTGGCGTAAAGTTTGTTTTGGTGAATACATTGCTGTAGACGATAGTAATACATTTTATGTGCAGGTAGAATAGTACATTTCCTGAATAAGGATTCTGTAGGCAAATCTCGCAGTCTGCCGTAATAACCTTCAATGGCTCTAAGGGCCTTTTTTATTTTAACGTATTTAAGTTTTCAGATGAAGTGGTTCCCCACATAAAAATACAGTATGACATTTTGTCATAAAAAAGCATAGAACATAGATATCTTGAGCCATGTGGGTAATAATTTAGGAAATTTATGAAGACATCCTATAGTATCACCCAAATCCTTTACTAAGTTACAAACATGAGCATTCCATGAAAGGTTTTCATTAAAACAAACAACTGGAAACTTGTGATTTGCAACTTGTTTTATGATGTTGTTTTTATATTTAATAACTACACTACTTCGTTCAGTAGTATTGATCGGCCTCAATATTATGTGTGTAGTTTTAGTAAGATTCACATTTAACTTATTTGCCATCAACCAGCTTCCCAATCTATTTAAATAATCATTGATTTTTTTTCTAGTTTAGTTAAATAACAGTCACTGAAAAAGGCATTGTGTCATCAGCGTACATGACCAGACCGGGTGAGTCAGGAATGTTAGTTATATCGTTAATATACACTATGAATAAAAATGGCCCTGAAATTGATCCCTGGAGAACACCTTGCAGTATAACCATGGGAGCAAAAGAGCGGTGATGGACTCTTGCAAACTAAAGCCTGTTGCATAAATAATCTTTAATAAGTCCAAAGGAATACCACGAACTCTATAATCCGCCAATTTATACAATAAAATATCATGTTGGACACAGTAAAATTCTTTTCGGAAGTCAAGAAATAAACCAAGAGTATATTTCTGACATTCAATATTGTCAATTATTTTCTCTTTAATGGACAACAATGCTTGTTCAGTAGACCTTCACTTCACAAGTCCATATTGCGAGCTGGTTATAAAGTTATATTTACGAAAGAAGTTTTGTAGCATGCTGTTTATTACTCCCTCAAACACTTTAGATAACATTGGCAGTATAAAGATCGGACGATAATTTGAGAATTCATTTCTGCCACCACTCTTACACACTGGACACACGAGCTACTTTTGAATGATTGGGAAACCTGCCGGTTGTAAGCACGAGGTTAACAATGTACGTCAAGATGTCTCATATGAACATCGATACATGTTTCAAGGGAGATGCCTTGATGTCGTCATGCCCTGCTGATGCACTGTCCTTTAAGTTTCTAAATAATCTAGTGACTTCAGCGGTAGTCGCAGAATAGAAGGTAACATAGTTTGATAGTGGGTTTATCAGATTTGAGTACGTCCTACACGAGATTGCCTCACTGTACTTCGCAGTGCCAACATTAACCAACAAACGCATTTATTGCTGTAACTAAATCAGAGCCAGTCAATATTCCATCGGATGTAGTTATTTCTGATGGGTAAGACTGAGTTTTCCTATTCAATAAATTATTTACCTGCCACCACATTTTCTTGGCGCCATTGCATATCAGCGTAAATCGTTCAACATAGTAATTTGATTTCACACTTTCCCGTTCTTTATTCTGTTTGTTCCTATATTTTTCGAATTCTGAAAAAAATATCAGGATTGTTAGTTTCGATAAACCTATGGTACATTTAATTTCTCTTTTTAATTTTCTCATACAACGTTTTATTTATCCATGGCTTTCTAATTTTTTTTTACTTTTCATTTTCCTTTCTCTCAACGGGAAGGCTTCATCATAGCAGCCAGTAAATGTTTGAAGGAAAGCTTCATATGCTTCGTTTACATCGGTCATCTCATATATGATATCTCAAAAAGTATCGTCAATCAGTGACTTGTATTTACCCAAGGACTCTTCACTAACGTCTCTCGACTTGTATGTTACCATGGACAATTCAGGCTTATATTGCTTGATTGAAAAAAAAACTGAAAACAGGCAAATGGTCACTAATATCGTTGATCAGCAACCAGGCACAGTTTCAGAAAACAATATATTTGTGACGCCGATATCTAGTAAACTAGAAGTGGTTGGAGTCACCCGTGTCGGTAAACTTACAGTGCTCTAACAGGTGTGTATATGTGCAATACTATTTAGTTCCCGCGTTATATTACCATCGGAAATTAGGTTTATTTTTACATAACCCATAAGAACAACCGGAAGCTTGGTGGACGTCAGGAATTCCATTAGATGTTCTAAGAAGCGGAAAAATTGTAAGTTGCTGCCAGTGGGTGGTCTGTATACTGTTGCAACCATAGTATGGGGCAGGGCTACGGCCACACAAACAACATTTGGAGTTATGATTGAAAAAGCTTCTGTTATACTATGTGGATAGCAACTTTCAACATATTCTGCAACACCACGGCCTCTGCCACTTGACCTATCTAGACCATTATAATTGTAACCAGGAAGGGGAACGTGATCATCATTAGTGTTCAACCAAGTGTTTGTAAATAGAATGGCATCAAAGTTTACTGTTAATGATTAAAAAAAAACAAATTCAGGCAATCTCCCTTATTCTTCATGCTACGGACTTTGAGATGAATTGCCGACAACCTAGCTCTGTTCGGGCAATAAGTTGAGGTGAAACTGTTATTGTTATAATATTGACATACCATAGATGAATACAGGGCAAAAACAACAACAACAATATAAATTGCATAGAAACACACCTTATGTAGTCATCTTGTTCGAATCAGACAGATATCGGACCACATTGATATGTCCTACTAATCCCAATCCAAATTTAGTGTTCTCTGCGGAGTGGTTTTAGGTAAAATGTCGCCATTAAGAAAAGCTGGTATGGTGCCTTGACGGCCTTTCCAAAAGATTAGGTGAACACTTAGCACACTTCATCTCACTATTGTTGATTCTGCTGACCATGTTGTTGTTGTTGTTGTTATTTGGTGACTTCGTAAGTGGACTATTCTTTTTCCTCTTTTCATTGTTATCATCATCACCGTTTCATTATTTTTTCTGTACCCCAGAGTTACAGTGCAATCATTGCCTCCAATAACATAATTTGGCACGTAAACAACCATGAATATTTCTTCTCTATGTCAGAATGCTTCATAATTTATTCGAATTAAAAAAGTGCCACATTCGCTGGAAGACGCAATAGATCCCCGGACCACACCATATTGTTGATGGGCAGAGATCGCTTAGTCAGTTAAGCAGGAGGACGATAATTTAATGGTACTAGGTCTGGGCGCCTACTGTGCCTTTTTTCATTGAGTTTATTTTACTTTTTTGCCCTATAACCCTATAAGAAAGGAGACGCCAAAGACTTGAAAAATTATAGACCGATCAGCTTACTGTCCGTTGCCTACAAACTATTTACTAAGGTAATCGCAAATAGAATCAGGAACACCTTAGACTTCTGTCAAGCAAAGGACCAGGCAGGATTCCGTAAAGGCTACTCAACAATAGATCATATTCACACTATCAATCAGGTGATAGAGAAGTGTGCGGAATATAACCAACCCTTATATATAGCTTTCATTGATTACGAGAAAGCGTTTGATTCTGTCGAAACCTCAGCAGTCATGGCGGCATTACGAAATCAGGGTGTAGACGAGCCGTATGTAAAAATACTGAAAGATATCTGTAGCGGCTCCACAGCCACCGTAGTCCTCCATAAAACAAGCAACAAAATCCCAATAAAGAAAGGCGTCAGGCAGGGTTATACGATCTCTCCAATGCTATTCACAGCATGCTTACAGGAGGTATTCAGAGACCTGGATTGGGAAGAATTGGGGATAAATGTTAATGGAGAGTACCTTAGTAACTTGTGATTCGCTGATGATATTGCCTTGCTTAGTAACTCAGGGGACCAATTGCAATGCATGCTCACTGACCTGGAGAGGCAAAGCAGAAGAATGGGTCTAAAAACTAATCTGCAGAAAACTAAAGTAATGTTTAACAGTCTCGGAAGAGAACAGCAATTTACAATAGGCAGCGAGGCACTGGAAGTCGTAAGGGAATACACCTACTTGGGGCAGGTAGTGACGGCGGATCCGGATCATGAGAAGGAAATAATCAGAAGAATAAGAATGGGCTGGGGTGCGTTTGGCAGGCATTCTCAGATCATGAACAGCAGTTTGCCATTATCCCTCAAGATAAAAGTGTATAATAGCTGTGTCTTACCAGTACTCACCTACGGGGCAGAAACCTGGAGGCTTGCGAAAAGGGTTCTACTCAAATTGAGGACGACGCAACGAGCTATGGAAAGAAGAATGATAGGTGTAACGTTAAGGGATAAGAAAAGAGCAGATTGGGTGAGGGAAAAAACGCGAGTTAATGACATCTTAGTTGAAATAAAGAAAAAGAAATGGGCATGGGCAGGACATGTAATGAGGAGGGAAGATAACCGATGGTCATTAAGGGTTACGGATTGGATCCCAAGGGAAGGTAAGCGTAGCAGGGGGCGGCAGAAAGTTAGGTGGGCGGATGAGATTAAGAAGTTTGCAGGGACGGCGTGGCCACAATTAGTACATGACCGGGGTTGTTGGAGACTTGTTAAGACTTGTTAACTTAAGCCTTGTTTCATCTCTGGCTAGATTAAAACACCACATCCTATGTTATAACACCAGGTCCCCGGAATACTGGCATGTGCCGCATGTGCGTTCAACCTATGGTAACCAAATGACTTGTTACACTCTCCCCACTCTGCTGAATAATCTCAGATCTGCGTCCATCGATGTACGAAATTGTTCTGGCAGAGACCTGTATAATTTCTATTGCCCCAAGAATTAATTGGGTTTAACCATGTACCTAATGTTTTTCTTAAGAGTTTTGTGTATCTATATATCTATATTGTTTGCTTTTCCTGAGCTGTTTCATGTGTGAAGCAAATTGTTTAGGTGAGATCTATGTACTCCATGCCATTACTCTTTCCTTTCTCCATTATCGTTGTTCCTCTTTTCCTTTCATTTTCTTCTTTTTTTTTTTCTCGCTCCTTGCTGTCTGCTGCCTTTTGGACCTTCTGGTTATTAGGACCAGTCAAGTTGCTTCTGTAGCAACTTTTTTCCTAATGCCTTGGAACTTTGTACCACTTGTTTTTATGAATAAAGGTTATTATTATTATTATTATTATTATTAAATATGGGAGAGGCCTTTGCCCTGCAGTGGGCGTAACCAGGCTGATGATGCTGCTGCTGCTGCTGATGATGATGATGATGATGAACATGACCGGCGGGTGGTCGGATGGACGAGAAGAAATTAGCAAACTTCACCACACTTTGGTAAGGCCGCTTACAAGTTCTTATGCTTATTTTCCACGTGAAAATATGTTGATACAGCTTTGGAATTGTTATGAACGGTCAGCTTGTTCACACGATGCATTACAAATCAAGTCGCCTCAGTAATGTGCTCGTGGCTGCGAAAGCATTCAATGTTCAGCAAAAATTACACCAAAACATAACGAGTAGGTATTGACTATGAGGCATGCGATAAATCTTGTTGAGCTAGGTGGGGATATTTCATGGCTGCTTTTATGTTGGCGCACTTTACACCAGGTGCCCGCTATTTTTGTTCACTAAGCTGGAAGATGTCTCATATTTAACGCAGCCATACAAGAGTTTTCATTATTGTCAAGTTCATTAGGTAGCAGCAACCTCAAATGGAAACTTCAAAAGTACACTTCTGTTTAGCTTATTATCGTTCACGGGAACTTGTAACAAGCAACAGACACCATGTTTTGATGTTTCATTAGCATGCAAGTTGTCTGAGAATGTCCCCGTCCCCTACATTTCGTAGATCATGAATGGAGCTTGGTTCCATTCGTTTCAAGAAGGAGCGCTTGCCTCCAGAGCTGAAGCAAGAGTGATAGAATGTTCTTCCACCGTCACTTTCCTTGTAACAGCAAGGAGTCGGTAATTGGTTTCGAGCGCCAAGACTTGTTTCTCTCATCCGTGGTTTCCTCCTCCAGCTTTAACAACCGCGACAATGCAGAAACCGGGCGACATTGTAGCCAGTGCCGTGCCAAACTTTCTTATTTTCTTCCGTCCTGCTTGCTGAAGAAAGATCAAGCTTCTTCTTTTTCTTTTGAAGTGAAAGCGTTAGCTGGTGCATTATTAAGCGAAGTACGACACACAGTTTGCTATAGCGTCAGTGACAGAAAACATCAGCTGCGGCACGCGCACAACCTGCTTTGTAAAACCACAGCATTTTATTCCTTTCTTTTCTTCTTCTACATCTCTCTGTCATGCCTTTTTTCTTTTTTTTGCCGCTGCCTCCTCTCGACTTATTTCACTGCAGCTTTATTGCAGCAATAGCTTTACAAGCGTTACCTCATCTAAGTATCCCACTCTTTATAATTATCATTTAACAACGACAATAATTAAAAGCTCGAAATCGACTCTTTTGTGTTCATACGTTTGTCCTCTACGCTGTTTCATCATCATCATTCCTTTGACACCATCGTCAATTCGTCGCCGTTACCTTGTCGTCATCGCCCCCCCCCACCCCCCCTGCCTTCGCGCTCATTATAAAACGAAGTAAAACAACACTTTCCTTTCCACTGGCTCTGAAGAGCACCTCAGTGGTGGTGAAAGACAAAAATACTTTCCAGGTAGATGCATATGAACCTTACAGAAATAACGGTTACCATAGTAAAGCAGCGCTACCAAGCTGTTTTAACTCGATAGCTTAAGAGGATGATCTAGCTCGGGCCTGACTCCGATGCGGCCTTTTCAAGTACATGTAAAACCCAAGAACGTTTTCCTGAGATAACCGCTGCACCAATTTTAATGAAATTTGTTGCATTTGAGAGAGAAAGTTAAATTCTAGTGACTGTTGGAGGCGGAATTTCGATTTCGGGCCTGAATTTTGCAAAATAATTTTTTAAAGGATTCGCAAGTTTGATGAAGAGACGCACGAAGCTTATAAATTAATAGCTCGGCATGAAAAACAGATATCGCGGTTCTGTAAACGACATCCATTACGTCATTCAAAGCGGACAAATTCGATATGTCAATTTATATCTTACGTGAATTTTTTACGTTTTGTACAAGGGTTCTGCAAAAGCTGCATCTCCATATTACAATATATATACGCCACCAAGCTCCGAGAAATTACAGATCTCTCTCCAATAAGCGATCGCTTTTGAAAGTTCACCAAGAATTGTATGTCTATATCAATACAGAATATCCCGAAGCCGAATATACTGTAATGGTGAAATATAAAGAACAATAGCATCCCGAATGCAATACATGCAATGAATGCTATGCAAAACAATAGAATGATAGGATAAACTAAACTCTACAAGCAGCAGGATGTGTAGCACCAACCGCATTTAAAGTTGTATGTCGTTACTTTGAGAGGAGCATGATTCAACGGGCCTTATTTTTGGAATGGTTGCAGGATAACTTTGACCTAAGCGGCGATTTAAGGGATTCCAGCAAGCTCTGTCTACGAAGGTACATAAATTATGACGAAGTAGCAGGTATTGTTGGTTTACGCACGCTAGTATCTTGTAATGCGGACGCCGTTGAACTCGTAAAGGACGGTTAAGTAATAAAAAATGAATGACCTGTTCTAACATCGGAATGACTGTACCGACGTAGCGGCTATAAGTATTCCTCTAGTGCAGAAATCTTTTAAGTAGGAATACGAAAATGGTTTTAGGGAAACAAACACGCGTACTGGACGTTCATTCAAAGGGTCTTTATACGTTAAACGAGCGCGTACGTGGAAAAGTATGAGTGTTAGCGAATTTCAAACTCGAGTCCTAGGGCGCCAAATGCAATTGGAAGAATACTTGCTCACTCCATGCATTCATAGACAACAAGAACACTCTACAAAAACCTCACCGATTGCCTTTGGCGGGATACCTGGCAGAAAAACTTTAGGCGATCGCAGCGGTCGGCTTCAAGCGCGTTTGCGTAATGCAGATGTAATAATCAGGGCAGAGAGAGAATAAATTTTATTTCGGAGACCAAGTTGTTGATGCCCGAAAGTGGGCGGCCACCCTATGCCAGATAGCCGTGGCCCTGTGCTGATAGCCTGGACCTGTTCACCAGCCAAAGTTGGTCCTCAGGTTTTGGGCTTGTCAGGAGTGCCTCCCACTGGCCCCTGTCGCTGCTTGGATAGGCGTTGTCCGCGAGTTCTTTTTGCATTCCCAGACCATGTGGTAAAGAGTGTTTGATGTATAGCAAAATTGGCCTTCTCTTGTAAATGTTGAGGGGTACACTGCGTGAGTGCCATGGAGGTACCTGAAGTCTGCGTAGTATGACGGCTTCTTCTCTGTTAAGCTTGTTGTGTGGCAGCGGATATTCCCTCCTGTTCTTCTTGTAATGTTCTAGAATGCTGTAGTAATTTCTGTGTATCATTTCGTCTTGGTCTGACGGTACACAATGTCCTGGTGGGGTTTCCCAGCGAACATGTTCTCGGGCGGCGGCGTGAGCCGCTTGGTTTCCCTCCAAGGATTCGTGTCCCGGGGTCCTGACAATGTACATTTCAGGGATATCTTGGTTCTTGATGGTGTTGAGTGCGTTCATGCTAATTTTTCCTGCCCGAAAATGGCGACAGGCTGCCTGCGAGTCTGTGGCGACGCTGACCGGCACGTAACATTGTCAGGTCGGTATGGCCATTGCTATAGCGACCTGTTCGGCTACCTCATAGCCCCTAGCAACTACTGATGCAGTTGCCGTCTCTTCGTTCTGTTTGTTGGGAACGCGGGCAACATACCTTTCCGCCTTGTATCTGGCGGCGTCCGTACACCTTACTTCTGCCTTGCTGTTTTCGTTGTTTAGCTTTTTTTTGTAGCGCGGTGGCTCTAGCTTGTCTTCTCTCTGTTGTGTTCTGGGTGCACGTTTCGTGGTATGGTCGCTATACGTATAGATTTGCTCTCACGGCCCGGGGCACTAGGATAATCAGGGTAGACAATATTTATTAAACTGTTCTTTCCGTAACAAGCTGTATGCCTACTGCGTTTTGTCTATTCTATTCAGAAGACTGGTTGTAAAGAGAGACAGAAATATAAGTGCTCGTGGGCAGATACTCATGTTTCAACAGAGGCCTCGTGGATGTTATTTACTGTTTGTCGCTGTTTGATCGGGGCAGGATAAATCATATCGAGCATTGGACCTAGAGTACTTAAATAAAGTATTTGATTATAATGAAGCATACGTGTTCCTAAAATTAACGCCAGAAGATGGTGGAAGACGCGAAGTGACTCAGGTCGCTTTTGGAAAGTAGTGTCAAAGAAAGACCCTACAAGAAAAAGAAATGCGGGCAAACAATGAGACTGTGAGGCGCACTAAAGATTAAAAATTCGTAGAGGGTGATGAAAGGATGAGACTGATAACTGTTGAAACGCTTACTTGATCGACACTTGCGCGTTTAGATTCATAGGTGACAGGCGCTAAGTCAAGGCAGGTTAGGCGAAACTAAGGGCTGTCAGAGTAAACGGCAAATTAGGAGTTGAAGGCATGTAAAAAAAGAAGTATGTGAAGATCTTCCTCGCAAGAGCTCACGATGATAGGAATACTATGAAGGCAAAGATGACATAGCCGAGACTAAACAATTCATTGGCAGACAGGACACATGAAGACGAGAAAGTCGAAGCCGAAGCTTGTCGCATACTAGAAGTGGCTTTCTAGTCGTGGCACATTAGGCTAGTCAAAACGCATCGCTCCTGTCATAAGGAACCAGGCTAATTATGCGTGATGGTAGACAGAGGAAGGAGCTCGACCAAAGAGTTACTCGCAAGCGATAGCAATAAAACAGTAACTTTGGAAAAGGCGGGCATCACGACAGCCACTCTTCAGATACTGTGGCGTCCGGCGGACAAGCCGAGAGAGACGGCCGAGATCCGGGGCATGGGGGAAACCGTGGCAGGGTGAGGCCGAGGAGGCGGGGGAGGAGGAGAGATTGGGGGGTTGCGCGCAACGCGACCGAACGTCGCCCAGAGAAGAATGGCGCCGGTCGAGCAGCGAAGGCCGCGCGGGCGAGACGCACGAGAGGAGAGGAGGGACGTGCGATGTCCGTACATAGATCACGCCGAAATCACCGTGCTCCCTAGGCGCATTACGCGAGCGCGTCGCGATGCCGATGCTTTGCTTGATGTCCGCTTCGCGAGCCAGTAGCCGGCCGTTGCAGCTCTGCAGCAGGGCCGCTGCGGCAGCAGCAGCAGTATAGCAGCAGCTGCTGCTGCTTCTTTCGTTGCTCGCGGGCAGACGACAGATGTGATCAAAGCGGCTGCCCTCTCCGATGTCTCCCTGGTGGAGCAAGAAGCGCAATAGAATAACGGAAGAGGAGGAAATAGCGGCGGAGGAGAAATAACACAGACAAAGAAAAAAAATGACGCCGAAATGAGGGGCCATAGAAGAGACGGTGGTCACAAAATGCGCGCCCAAAACGCAGCATTGTGGTCTCGCGGCGGCGATAGTCGTTCTTTGGCCCGGGGGCCAGAGAAAGAAAGCCGCGGACGAAGACCACGCGCTGTCCCAACGCGCGCTGTCAGCCGTCATTTTTCGAACGTTCTGCCGCGGCTAGGGGGTGTTCGAGAAGAATAGCATCGGGACTGTGACCACGGCGGCGATATGCGTGGTTGCTGGTAAGAGATAGAAGCGGGATCGGTTTGAGGGCTCACGTCTCGCGATCTGCGAACGTGGAGAGGGGTGGGGGAGGAGTAGGGGATGGGGGAAGTCGGACCGGTGCGTTGAACTGCAAGGAGCGGCTGAATGAAACGTCATATACGTATGCACACTCATCTTTGATGACCTCACGCAATGCAACCGCAAGTTCGTTGGACTTTGATATTCAAGACGCATTGTAATCTACAATGAAACGTGAACCAATGTAGGTTGCCGCCGTTCTAAAAGAAACATCGCATGCTGCGAATCAGCCCTATCAAAATCTTATTATGCTTCATTTGAACAAGGACTCCTTTGGATTCCTTGTTTTTTTTTTTTGCATTTCTTCACTTGTCGGTATTTCCAGTGAGGCCGACCCCCTCGTATGTATGAGCCATATGTTAGGTAACAACACCACCACCAATCCGAAAGATTTACCACATGTTCGACACGCTCCTCCATCGTTTACGCTAGATGTATTCCAGGCACGTACCCAGAATTGAGGATGCAGCCCCCCTCCCTCGCCCCCCCCCCCCCCCCCCCGAAGTTAAGCGGCACAGGCGTGAGTGACGATTACACATTGTCAGTATTTACCCTAGTTGCTTTTCGTTTTCTTTCTTCGTTATTTCTTCTTTGTATGCTGTCTTATTTGTTTGTTTATATGAGATGTTAGAACCGCACCTAGACTAGCCCTACGCGGCGTAGCCTCGTATTTCTTCATCGAACAACAAGCAATCAGGACACGTGCCGCATGAAGAAAGCACATCTTACAAGCTACTGGGCTCCTATCCTAAGGGCTGCCCTAGAAAAAACTAGCGATGTAGCGGGGTTTTGTTGAGCTCTGAGTTATCTGAACTGAAAGTCTAAATACCTAATTAATGAAAACACGGGCAATAAAATAAGCAGATCTGGACTCTATGTGTTGCGTCATACCAAATGATTTTTTCTACTGATCTAACATCACGTTCTGCTTGATTAGCTAAAATAATATGTGATATATTTGAAGGACACAAAAAATATATCGATATTACCAGCGTCATGTCGCAACCTACCTGTTGCACAAGCAATTAACTCAGGAGATGCGTTGCTGACTTAATAAGAAATGGTTTAGTGGGCATCTTATGCAGTAGTGAAGAGACTGTAGCTGTCAATTTGAACAGATCGTTCTGCATCGAGGACACTGTTGGTTATAGTCATATCGTTGCCTGTCAAGCGGACATTCTGGCGACAAAAACTGTCATGATCTCATTAGGGCGTTTCTCATAGTCTCTAGACAACATGTAGTTTATCGACGCAGTGCTGCATTCCTCCATCACTTTGTTGCGCCATGTCTATCTCCAAACTAAAAACATTTTAAATGCTTCTTTGACTGTTGAGATTGTGCGAAGCAGAGTGGCGGTAATAGAACTGCGAAGTTTGACTAAGCCAAGAACCTTAACTTTTTCATTTGACTAACCTCAGAACAAGGCTATTTTTTCTGTTTCTTGCAAAATTATCTAAGTGTACAAGGAATACAAGGATGTCGCAGTAACATGAAATTGATGGAGTTACAGGAAGGGATTCAACAGTGACTAAACAATGGAAGCTTTAATTAAAGCCATCCTTTGGGAAAGGCGACATGTCTCCAACAGGGCACTTTCTTCCCCCTGCCACTTTTCCTTTGCTTGGTAGAGGAGGTGCCTAGTATGAAGAGGTATTCACTGAATAGTATAAATTCTCAATAAGAAAATAGTGGGTAGAAATACATGTCTTGCGAAAAGCTAAAAGAGACAAAGAAACCGCAACTGACCACATAAAATGGCTATAAGTGAAGAAAAATAATGTATACATAATAAACAAAATGAGATATAAATAAATAAATAAATAAATAAATAAATAAATAAATAAAAATAATAAAAATAATAAATAATTGAGAATGAATGAATATTTAAGTACGAGCAGAAACATTACAAAATGTGCTGCCAAATATCCGTGTTGAAACATCAGGTCCAGGCTAAAGCTATCTTTATTCGCTCGCTTTCATAATCAAATGAAAAGTGTTATGAAAGAACTTAGTCATAGTACCGTGTGAAACATATCGTTCTTGAACGCAATGAATTAAGTGAAAGCAAAAATCCACAGCAACAATGTACATTCCTTTCGGGCGAAATTCGAAAACACCCGTGTACTTAGATTTAGGTGCATGTTAAAGAACTCCGGGTGGTTAAAACTTCCGGAGTCCTCCACTACGGCGTGCCTCATAATCAGAAAGTGGTTTTGGCACGTGAAACCCCATAATTAAATTTTTTTACATTCCTTTCGATCACTTCTACTTCAATTACTTTTCTTAAAGCGGCTGACGTGTAAAATGGCAGAAGATAATAAATCTATGCCGTGATATTCCATCCCTGTGTTACCACACTTTGAACTGCGTTCATTACGAATTCGTGGAATCAGTTGCGCAACAGTTGTTTTTCGGTCGGAATCGGCTTCCTTATCAACCTTGTACCCTCTGTCTTTATCTCTGTGCTGGACAGCCAGTCTACGTCTTCTGCGAGGGTGGCGTGATCGAGTGGCGTGATCGAGCGTCTTGCTGTGCTGTTAGCAGAGGCAGCAGAAACGTTGTCGCGGCCGGTTAAACGTGGCTTCTCCGTAGGAAAAGAGGTCGTGCGATTAGAAACAAGGCAACAAGAAAGAAAGCTACGAGCCAGCGAAAGTGCGCGTGGCTATCTTCCCTTCGACCGTGGCGACGCATTGTCTCTCCGAGTAGCGGAGGCCGATAGGGACCCCTGCGCAGTTGGACGAAGGGCGATACGAGCTGGCTGTTCACGTAACGCATAGGGGCTATACCTCCCATTGACCGACGAAAACTAATGGACCAGCACTGTCGAATGTAATGGGGCATTCCCTGTGAAGCGGTCAATCAGGAAATTAGGAAACACGCGATTGGTATCGAGGGTAACGGTGATTATCTCTCCTGCTGCTGAAGATAAGGAAGAAAAACAAACAAACAAGCAAACAGGCAAACAAACAAACCACGACGTTATGATCGATGCAGTGCGCTTTCTAAGAACGGACAATAACGGGGAACATAATGGCTGCTTTGCTTACCTGTGCATTCTCTTACATAGACCGCAAATAAAAGAAAAAAGTCCGTAAAGATTTTCTCTGCACTGTGAGGAATGGTACAGAAAAAAGCAATGAAGAGTGTCTTCCATTATTACGGTACCATTCCCATATTTCACGCTGGCAAAAAGTGAGGGAATATTCATAACTCTCGTGCAAAAAGAGCATCTTGTAATATTTCTCTTATATACCTGGTCTTCCTTTATATGAAAAGCTTTGTTGAGCTAATTTTTCATTTAATATGCGCAAATCGGCACCAATAATAGAACGCTACAAGAAAAGAAACAACAAAGTAAAGCAGAGAACAACAGCAGACGATATATTCGGCGTCTTGTGGCTTTCCTATTTGCTATTCTAAGAATACGATATGGAACCCATTTTTCATCTGGTTACACGTTGAAGATTTAAGAGCAGAGGGTTGGCGGTTACATGGTTGACAGAAGGTGTAGTGCCGAGAAACACTGGCATCGCGCGTTCTCAGTGAGCACTACCCGAGTGCTATCCCACAACTATTTGAGAGAGAAGCGCCACCAGAGTGCTCGAGTGATAAAAGTCGCAAGAAACCAATGAGGGATAATAAGCTGACAATCCTTTAAAATCCTGCATTCATATCCCGACATAACCTAATATTACCGTTTTACACGACACACTAGGAACGCACCACACAGTAAAACAAACAAGCGGCAGGAGATCACCTGGCGCAGGTTACAGACACACTCATACCCAAACCCCTAGGTATACTCGCAAATTTACACGGACAGAGTAAGTCCCTACTGTCACCTGTGCGGCGAGCTAGCTTCGCTAAGTCACATCCTCTGGGACTGTAAGGAGGAGCCCCCTCCCCCCGATCTCCTGGCCTCTTCCTCACGTTCATCGTGGGAGGAAGTGGTGCTTAGCTCCAGCCCGGACGTGCAACTCCGAGCCGTGGAGCGAGTCGAAGAAGTCACCGTTACGAATCGCCTGACGGCCATCTGGCCTTCTTGACGATCCCATGAATTAGATCCCCACTCTGACAAATAAAGTTGTCTCTCTCGTGAAAAAAAAAAAGCCAATCGACTGGGCTGCGCCATCTCAAAAAGGAAAACTATCCAGAATCGTCTGTGTACAAGGCTTAAGGTCGTAAAAGAACTCAATTTCATAGCGTGTGAGCGGCCACTCAACCGAAAGCGCTGAAGTAATCTCAATTTGGATTGAAACTGAATTGAGCTTGACCATCTAGAGTACCTTAGCGTTCACAGCAAGCACTGTAGACGACTCCATTTGCATTTCGTGCCGTAGGATAATGCGGCCACATCAGTCGGTAGTAAAACCTACGAGCCTGTGCTTCATAGCAGAACGTCATAGCCCTCTGAGATACCGTGGCAGGGGCTGCTTTAACGTATAAACGTGTGAATTCCTTCAGACGCCTACTGGTTCGCATGCATTCGACATTGTGGCAAATTGTGTCCGATACGAAAGTGGCTCAATGTCAGCCTCCGCTAAATGTTCGCCACCTTTTAAGCCTATTCAATGTGCCGCATTTTCGAGGTGGTGTTACCATGGACAGAGAGTTACAAGTTCTCACAGGTCTCTTTTTTTTATTTTCTACGAACAGTGGTGAAGCCCCACCGACATACTTAAAACACCACGCATAGAACGCGTGAGTAGCCATTCTTTCGTGGCACAAGGTGCTATCTAGTGCCGTATAGCGACCGGTGACCTTTTCCTGGAAAGTCACACGGACGTCGCGTCAAGAGAAGGCCGTGACTGTAAAAGACACACTTCTCAAGTGAATATAAACAGGCATCCAACCACGCCAGATAAGGCCCTCTTTGTTACGGGTAACGTCTTTAGCGACTCAAGCACCGAAAAAACACCGCCGCGTTGTGGGCGTAGGGAACCAAGCAAGGCGACACGATGGCCCCGCGCGTGCAGCCGTCCATGGACGGTTGATTACTCCCACTTCCTTTTCTTTCCGTACTAGCAGCGCTTGTAGATAGGTAGGGAGAGATAGAGAAAGAGAGTTCGTGTGTGTTTGTGTGGGGTGGGTGGGGAGGGCAGCAAGCGACAGGCTGTGTCCATGGGATTATCAGGCCAGAGTTCCGATCGGCTTGTAGCAGCGACTGTGCCAAGATGGCTGGAAGAGGAGCAGCGCGCGCGTCGTCGCTATTCGACTTAATTACGCGCCTGTCGCCGACAAGGGAGAGAGCGAAGGAGGGAGATATGGAGGAGAGGAGGAGGAGAGAAGGAGTAAATGCTGATCTGGACTCCGGTAAATCCCATGCTCTCTTCTCCTCGTAAACGCGCCACCGTATTCCGCTTGATTTCTTTGTGATTATTATTTCAGTTTTCGCTGCATCTTCGTGCTTTGTGTGCTCACAAAGAGAGTTGGATCGGTAGCGTTTCTCATGCTACGCTGGCGGCGCCCACTTTTCTTTTGCGTCCATTTACCACGCCGGCGTTCAAGTCACTAGAGGAAACCGAAAAAGCAAGCCGACGGGCGGCACCGGATCCACTAGAAGTTTGGAGGAGACCGGGAGAACAGGGTCTGAGACGGGGTCGGGCCTTGATTAAAACGCTTCGGGGCAGATACACCACCGCTCGCTGCTCCGACTTTTCAGGTAGGAGACTTCGCTGATGACGCGGATGCTACACACGCGCTTCTTCTTTGCAAAGGAGCCGTAATAAGGCGCCGGTTAAGTTCTTTCGAAAGGTAACCCCGACGTCGAAAGCTTTGCCTGTCTGCTTCTGATTTACTTTGTTTGCGCGACTCCGCGAGATGTACTTCCGCGGCCTACGGCGTATGGTATCGACGCTTGGCTTAAAATAGGAGTGCGCAAGTAACTAATGCGAAAAAGAAGTGTACGCACCGCGCATTGAACGAGGCCCCCAGGCATGGCAGAATTAGTTTCATTCCATCGTTCAATTCCATCGTTCAATTTGGAGTGGTATATGTAGTGGAGACACGCTCAAGTCAAAGCTGTTGCGCAAAGTTGAAGCAGACGAGTAAACGACTGTCGGTAGCTGAAAGGCACTTTTCGAGGCTATCTAGTTTAATATTCTCTTTGTGTTAGGACGTGGGCTGATGAGGCGGAGTTCCAGCTACCCGTCCTTCGAATGTATTCCGTTCACTGAAAATAACGCGAGCGAACTAATAACTTTACATGCCTTAACTACGCCTGCCTTGAGACGAGAGCCGATGTGTATTCTCAGACATGCGATATGTACCGATACCCGACGACTACGCGCCGTGTTGGCTTAGCGGCTATGATGTTACTCTGCTATGCACGAGGTCGCAGGATCAAATACCGGCCGCGGCGATAGCATATCGACGGGGTCGAAATTCGAAAACGCCCGTGTCCCGTGCATTGGGGGCACGTTAATGATTCCCAGGTGGTCCAAATTAATCCGGAGTCACCCACTACGGCATGCCTCATAATCATATGGCGGTTTTGGCACGTAACACCACAAAAAAGACAAGACCAATACCTGATGAGAAATAGCACCTCGTTAGGCCTATTAGCTGTACGTTTTCTAACGCCCGTAATCAAAGGATAGTTAGTATTTATATTCAAATTTGAAGAAAATTAAAATAAAGTATACTACGGTGAATAAGGCCGCGTTTAAGAATGAAAAAAATAGTCGCCTGCGCTTTACACGTAGCTAAACTTATCACACAGTTTCTTTACATCTTTCAAGTAGCTGATGTTTATTGCTATCAGCGCCGCACAATATAAAGGGAATTTTCTTTCACACTAGAGGTTGGCGATCACTCCATCCACACTCAGTTCCCGACACTGGTCTAAATTTGCGCTCCAATAGTTCACGGAAGCTCTGGAGGGAACAAGGCTCGTTGCAACCTTGCAAGGCTAAAGCGGAGAGGGTATCGCCGGCCTTATAGAGAACTTTCACGTACAGGTCGGGCTTCACCGTCGATGTTAAGGTGAACACCTCCACCAGTATCGCCGCACCATACGGAGGCTTTTCCCCGAGTGTTCCGTTCAAGCCAAGCAAGATACCCGCGACGTTTACGTCATGGTAGGCTCTCAGCGTAATCTTGGGCTCGTCACTCGGGTCGAGCTCACCACGTAAGAGGGAAGACGACGACGGTGCCTCGCCGGCGGGTGCGACATTGGCCATGGCATCGCGGAGCAGTGCGCCTCCCATGTGGTCCATCTGAGAGCGCGACAGCCCTTCCATCGACGCTTGGGCGGCCCACTGCAGGTGGCGCCAATACCGGGAAGCCCAAGTGGGCACGGGCAAACCGTACTCCTTCGCCACGGACATCGAGTCCAGAATTTTGTTGACGGTGACGAAGCGGCGCGAGGACGACTCCTCGCTGAGGTTGGTCATCCGGGCGACGAACTCCGCGACGGAGCCGAGCGTTCCGAATAAGGGCTTGCTCGACGTCGCGTTGTCGATGAGATAGGCGGGCTCGGGAAGAGCGACGAGCGACCGCAAGGCCGCCCGAACGCGCGGCACGCACACGGTCGAGTACTTGTCGACGCCGTCCGGCACCCGCGTGATGGGCACGGGCTGCCACGGTTGGTCGGGCTGCCACTCCTTCTGCTCCCTGTTGGCCGGGTAGAGGCCGTACAGCGCCAGCGCGGCCGTCTCGTAGCAGCGCGGTGGGGGGCTGCTGCGTGCGTCCACCTCGCGGGGGTCGTCGCTGAGGAACTCGGCGTAGCGTGAACGCAACCACCGACCCAGGGCGGTGGCGTTGGCGCGGCCCCTCGATGTCAGGCGTCCGTAGCCCAAGGGCCAGGGGTGGTTCTTGTTTGGGTCGCCAGGAAAGGGCACGAGAGGCGCGCGGTCGGTGTGGCGAAAGATGGCTACGACGTGCCTGAGCAAGGACCCGTGCCGGTAGGATGGCTCGGATGCCAGTGCCAGCGGCAACAGCAGCAGAAGGGCAAGCCGCATCTCAACTTCTCTGAGGGCGGAGTAGGCGAGAGCTTCCTTCTGGTCTTCTTCCAAAGCGGAGTGGCAGAATTTCGGTGGCCCCCTTCTTTTTCGTCTTCGACGTCACTGAAGAAGCCACGTGCTCGCTGAAGCGTTCCTTCAAAATCCCATTCACGAAAATGTCATTTCATCTATTGTTCTTCCTCCGATGGCCGAGAAAACTTAGCACGGCTTATGAGCGATATTAAAATGCAAAACTGCCAACGTTGCGAGAGTCCATGAATAATCGTCGCGCAACAATTGCGAGCTAGATGCAGCTCATCTTCCTCTTTTCGGTAAGAAGCGCGGGCACAAGAATTGGGTGGCGCTTTAGCGTTTTACGCTACCTGCTTCGAAAGGTCCCAGGAGCCGTTGTGCCAGACTCGGGTCTTCTTCGCGATGAGTGTATCACAAAGCGCGGTGCATCAATGCTATCACCGCATTACATATGCATGTTTTTAGCCTGTCTAAGCAGCGCACATCCCACCTCGTGACTGAGTTTTTCGTTACTTCTTCAGTTGCATGCTTATCAGAAGCTTCGTATTACCTTACAAGCGACACAGTGTATTCTTCCGAGATAAGATTTGCTGAGAGCTCCCGCAAACACCTGAACAGAGCCCGACGTTTGCAAACCCGTTTGCATACGAACGTCCGATAGACTTCGAGGACCGACAGACTGCCCAACTGCGAACACATCGAAGTATTGACGTGATAGGGTTAAGTGCTTCGTGTACCAGAAAGTCCGGCGTCGGCGCCTCGCGCCCAGCGTCGACCGTCGTTTCGGCAAAAATAATTCCAAACCATGCACACTGAACCACGCACATTCAACAACGCGGGCCCCCCATCTAACGCAATGAAATTACTGAAATAATTGAATTTCTCACAGTAAATACTTTACAAAAATTGTAAAGTACGACTTAATGCATAGACGTGACGGCATATCGGATTGTAATTTGAATATACGAGAAAACACAATTCTGTTATACGGAAACTGAACCATGAACCCTTTTTCCAGCGTGTCTGCCATTCATAGACTGGCGACGGGGTGTGCGATTTGGGCGCGCCGGCGCGGGCGAATCTCGGAGGCCACAGCGCGGCGCGCCTGGTTCCTTGGAACACCTCCGGATGGCGCTCGCCTCCGCCGCATCGCGTTCCACGCAAGCAGCCGCGTTTCTACCAAAAAGATCGCATTCGTGCATAGCGTTCCCCGCCAGCGTCTCCCAGTAAACATAACGGTTACATAAGCTGCACTTGGTGGAAGCGTGAGGTGCAGTCAGGGATATTTGAATGCTATCGCGTTCCACTCTTAAAGGCGAAGCTTAAGCTTCCTCCATTTTTTTTTGCCATAGCGCAAATAGCGTATTCTCGTGGGGGCGTTCGTGATAAGAAGCAGTGTATCGACGCCATCTGCTTCGTTAGGGCTGTTAACATGTGGTTCAAATCGCATAAATATGAAAGTTATAGCTGGATAAAAATCACTATATTTTCCTAGAGAAGTCAACTCCGTACTTGTATTTTCTAGTTCACTGTGTGCAGGACTAAAAAAAATTACTCTTAATTTTAAATAAAGGGAAAATCAGACATCCACCCGTTCGTAGCAATCGCTACAAAAGAAACCCATACGGGTTCCTCGAAAGAACGTCGTTTATATAAGGCTTAACGTGATTTAAAGCTTAACGTGGTTTAAATAAAGAGACTGGGCTTAATTGAACTTATTTTGAGGATCACAGAAAGGTCTGGGTTTCAAACATTTGTTTCAATTTAGAATACAATGAAATAAAGAAAAAGACAAACAAATATTTGCCTCATGACGGTATGAATTGATGAATGGATGGAAAACGGCAAAGTTGGATAATTCTGTCTCTCTCCTTTTTTCATACATCTTAAAGTGTGGAGAACTTGCTGTTGTTGAAGTTTGCTTTTCTACACTGCCTACGTTACAGTAGCAACACACGATAAGTGAGGACAGTGAATTACTGCGGTGGGTAAAGAAACTAACTACAGTGTGTGACTTTTACACTATTATGTTCATAGGCGTATCGGACTGTGGTGTGGCTTTCTCACCGTATGAAGTGATTCTTTTTTTTCATTTCTTTTTCATTTTCCTACATATTTTTTTATATTGTTGTTACTGCTATGAGAAAAGGAGTAGCCGTCACCATTATAGGGTGACTACATCTCTTTCTTTTATTTTCATTTCAATAATAATAAAAATTAACTACACGCAATACCTGCACTAAGTGTAGCCGGGAAAGCCCACTTTTTCTTTAATAATGACAATGATGAAATCGACAGTGCAGAGAAGATTCTAGAAGACAACTCTGCAGCTGTTTAGGTGCATGGTTTAACGGTTCTCAAGTTATCTTGCGTAAATGTGGATCTTCTCAACCATAATGATTACAAATGTAAAAGCAGTTAGGACGTCACCACGAATTGCACGTTTTCTGTCACCTGTTATTTCATTTCTAGATGGGTTTAGCGCGAACCATGCATCCCTACGAGGTCAGTGATTAGAGACTGGAGTACCGCACCCTAACGTTCAGCGCACAACCTAACGATTTCGTGTAGAGAAACACGACGTCAGCATTTATTGTAATTTCCGTACGCTGCTTGCAATTAAATGAAAACTGGTACGCCCGGCTTGCTCCGTTAGACAGCGCCACGACGTCTTTGACAGAGAGCTCGTAAAGAGAGAAATAAAGAAAAAAAAAGTAGAAAGAAATGAATGAAGAGAAAGAGGGAGAGAGAGAGTGCTGTGGTTCTTTCAATACCTCCGACTTCGCAGCGAACGAGGATAGTTCAACATTAGCCAGACGCAGCTATTCGCGACTCTCGGCACATATCTTAAAGATCGCTCGGCAGCCTAGCAGCGAAGCACCCTGTTTTCTGTTCGCGAACGATTTTTCTTGAGCCGTGAAGCAAAGGAAGCGATTACTACCACGAATATGGAAGTGAGAGCCGAGCAAGAAGAACGGGTATTTAAGAAGTACAAGAAGTAGTGGGGATGATGAGGAAGTAAAAAAAAACAGGAAGAGGAAGGGAAAGGAAGCAGCTCAAAATCCTTCTTCGGGCAGCCAGAAGTTATCCTGCTCGCGGCGCGCCGCGCGTGCCACGGATAATTGCGCCCGCTTGCCGAATCGATACACGTGCAGGCATATACGGCAGAGTCAGCCGCCCACGGCGAGCCGCCGCTTCGGACCCGGGGCAAATAATGGCGCAAACAGACGCGCCTCGTCGATAAACCGAAACGGAGCGAACAATGCATATCGACGAAGGAAGGCCAAACAGAAAACAGGCTCGGATGAAGGGGAAATCACTTTCCGCGTCCCTCTACCGGGTTTCTTGTTTGATCGGTTCTCTCGCTCGCCCGCTCGGACCCTTCTTATGCCCGAATCCTTTACTGGCGATGGCAGAAATATGCGCACTCTGGGCACATGATTCGGATCCGCTACGTCTCACCCTTTCGTCCGCCCGCTGTTTCTTTCAGTAAAAGAAATTGTGACGAAACGTGGCAGTACAATTTACTGCCGTATGGATCTTTTAACGTGGAAAGGTGGCGGTCCATTGTAAGCTGCCAGACGTGCTTATATATATATATATATATATATATATATATATATATATATATATATATATATATATATATATATATATATATAGGTGCCTCAGGCGGCTCACAGTGGACGAGAAACTAGTGGAATTGAAAGTGGCTGAAAACAAAAATACTTGCACGTGGAGAACGATCCCATGTCTTCGCATTACGTCTGCGGTGCTCTACCAGTTTAGCTACCGCGGCGTTGTTTTTCCATCCATTTTCCGGGGTATTTATGTGTTGACTACTAGAACTAAGAACTGGGAGTGTTAGCCAACGCCACTAATCCCAGGGTTAGTTCTAATAGTAATAGTCTCGCACAGAATGTCGCCATACTGGTGGGCTCTCCATTATGGTGGCCACTATGAGGTCAGTAGTAAGCCATACATGTAAGCTTGAAACAGAAGAAGAAAACAAAGAAGGTTGTAGGATGCTGCGCACGATTAATTGATTGGTTGGCTCAGTCTTAAAGCGACGCAAGCGATGTGATAGGCCATAGTGGATTAGCGAAGGTGAATTTTGAACACACTGACTGTTCTTTTTTTTAACTTGCACCGAAATCTCAAAAAGATGAGCGCTTGTACAGTCCGCCTCGTACAGGCGGAGGTCACCACGACCGCAGGAGTCGAATCCGCGACGTCGTGCCACGCAGCAGAAGGCCAATAACTCAAGTGGCAGAGGGGAGATCCGTCGCACGCTGGACGCGTTGCCTCTGCACTGGTTTCGAAACAATTTATCATAGTTTGATGATACTCCGCACACTATCATTTCGAAGAAGCGCGGTGTTAATCAGCGCCCTTGTTGGTATTTTGTGGTTGTTTTTTCCCACCTTTCGCTTCACGGACTAAATGCAGGGCTCTCAAGTTGACTCACTCTGCGGTGCATATATTTCCGCTCAGCCCCACTCCTTCTCTTAGTGCGGTCACTGTGGGTATGCGGTGGACCATTACCAAATAAATGCGAGAAGCAATGTGCATTCAGCATTATTTATTCTTCCGAAGAAGTTCGGTGACCGAAAATTACGGTAAAAGGAGATGCCAGCCCACCGAGGCAGCTTCGTTCAGAGAGAACGAGGCTTCGGTGTGCGAGCCGAAACGTCTGACACCTTTGACACACTTTAACCGGCGTTGTCTTTTCCTTCGTTAGAAAAACACAACGCGTACGCATATATATTTTGTGCATGTCGTTTTCCAACGCGGCATGTACGTTGTCACCGACATGCTGGGGCAGCATATTCGTCACATTTCGCGGATGTAGTCAAATTATCTTGTTCGGCTGCCAGTACGAACCAACTTACGTCATTCTATACGTTGTCAACCCTAATCGTGCCTCCCTGCCGTCCAGCTTCAGACTCTCAGCATGATCACTGTCCGCTTTAAGATCCTTTTCGATATGGTGTTTTGATATAGATCACAATTTGATGTGTATAAGGTAACCGTATTAGGTGTGAGCTAAAAGCGTGGAGCTTATTTACTAAAGCAAGCCACGTGTTGTTCTGCGTTGCCAGAAACAAATCAGTGTAGGAAAGTTGAACATTGCGAGATTTGAATACGGCAATTAACAGAAAGTCCGGAATGTTGGCGTACTTGTCGGGCTTTCGAGCAATATTATGTTGAGTAATTAATGACACCGAAACGTGGTATTACGACTACCTGAAGGTTATTCGAGGAGCAAATCAAACCACTCTAGATTTTCATGCAGCTTCGCATCTCAGAACCTTGCTCTGTCATCTTCTTCAGAAAGTCCTTCAGTTATTTGAAACCAGTTTGCCGAGCGATTGCTAAAAGAAAGAAAAGCAAGAGAGCCCGACATGATTGCTTTAGATCAACGGTTATTTGTGCAGTGAGCTGCTGTAATACTCAACTGCGTACGCTATGGCAGCGAACACTTTCAGGCAGCCGTGAAACAGTACTAAAGCTCGCGCCATCCAAGACTGCAGCGGGTCACTACCAAAAAGCAAAGAAAAGAAAACGAAATAACGCAAAAAAAGCGTACGCAGTGTTGCCTTCGTCGCCGAGATCTAATGGAAAATCGCTTCATTAATCAAGTCGGGTATTTTCATTTCCTACGGCGCTGTAGGCATTGCGCTTTTCTCGACTTCCATCTTTCTCTTTCTCGCCTTTCATTGCACATGAATATCTACACGCACTCCCCCCCCCCCCCCCTCCTCCTTTTTTTTTTATCGTTCAGACTGAATTTCCTGTTTCCACGTCTTGGAGCTTGTCTGTACGGTCATCGGGCAGCGAACCGGCGCAGAAGGCTTGCAGCGCTCGTCTGATGGATCTGGAATCCTTCCAATTTTCCGATCCGGTCGCCCTGATCCAATGCTGCTGTCAAGCCACAGTGCAGAAAAAAAAATTAAGGAAAAAACAAGAAGAAAAACGAAAGATTGTCTCGGATGATGAGCTGTCCGTGAAAGAAAAAGAAGCTGTCGCTGAAATATACCGCATCGGAATTGCTGAAACACTGGCAGCTCTTTGCGCTACCTCTATGACCTATAGCTCAGCCGTTTTGTTTCTGCTTTGTGTTCGACTGGTTTCCCTATACGCCTTTATTGCTCTTTCTTTCTTCTTCCTGTATGCAGAGGAGAAAGAAGATTTAATAATTCGTACTGTTACGTACTCTTTGGTGTAATAGTGTTTTCGGTGTAATAGTGTAGTAGTGTAATATGTGTAAGGTGTTTTTATTACGTAGGCACGTTCATACACACGCACTAAAAATGAAGGTAGCGAGGAGGTGAGATGTGCATATAATATTATGAATCCTTTAGCATGGACAGGTGTGAACATGAATGTTGTAATTGGAACCTGCTACACTGCCTCGTTGATGTAAATAGAAGTTGATGTGAATAGAAGGACAGTAGTTACATAACCTCTAAATACAGCAGTCTTGATCAAATGTCACGTGAGCTGCTACATTATAACGCGAAGCCACTCATTTACATGGCAAAGAAACAGGCTTCGCGCTCTCAACATTTTCTTGCCCAAAGCGCCGCTACACGTCAACACACTTGCAATGATGTGCCAGATGAATTGCAGTGCTCAGTGATCCAAACACGATAACCAGCCTGCATGGTGGCCGGTGCGTTTTGCTCCACCCTTGAGCGCTGGCTGATTGCTGGTGGGCCAAACACTGTCACAAAGTCCTGCGATTTCATCGTATGCCACAATGCATCAGCTCGGTGTCTCAAGCGCCTACCAGTGGCATAAAATTAATCAACATGGGAACCGGTAATTCGCGTTTGAATCACTGGGCCCTGTACGGTAAAGAGATCGATTCGCTATGTAAAGATGTATTATAACTTTCCTGGATTGGCCAGCACGAAGAATTTTTCTCCATAGAAAGCCGAGGATGTGCGCCCAAATAATTGCAGCATAGTGCTTGCGGACAATCCCCAGCTCTTTCGGGTGAAGGACTTTAAAAGGTGACAGTTACCTGTCAACCGTTTATTCATGTCTCGTACATGGGGGCACCAATCATGCAGTGAATAGAACTGCAGATATTGTGTCTCTTTGCCGGACCCCCTTTTTTATACGTATCTTTCTACTTTTCTTGGGCAGAATCAAGCTAACTGTGGAATCTCTGTAGATATTTCCCAAGATATTTTTACATAAGCCTACTATACTCCTTGATTACGTAATGCCTCTATGACTACTACTGGTATTTCTACTGAATCAAATGCCCTTTCTTAATCAATGAAATCCATTTAGAGAGGCTGATTGCACTCTGCAGACTTCTCGATTACCTGATTGATGACATGGATGTGACTCATTGTGGAGTATCTCTTCCTGAAGCCAGCCTTTCTCTTGGTTGACTGAAGTGTTTCATGTCTTCCAAGGCCTTTCTAACATCATCGCTAGTTATAGAAGGAGCCTTTGTAACCTGTTCATTACTACTTCGAATGGAGATATTGTGGCTACTGTGGGTACTGTACAGGTCATCATAGTATTCTTCCGCTGCTTTTACTATATCTTCGACATTGCTGATATTATACCCTGCTTATCTTTCAGTGCATACAGCTTGGTTTGTCCTATGCCAAATTTCTTCCCACTGATTTCGTGCCACGTCCATCTTTTACTGCTTTCTCGGTCTTTCTCACGTTTTAATTTCGCATATCCCTTACTTTCTCCTCGTTGATCAGTTTTGAGAGTTCCCCGAATTCTGATCTCTTGAGTTGGAGGCTTTCATTATTTGTCGTTTCGTTATTAGGCCCTTCGTTACTTGGGCGAGCTCACCTACTGGTTGGCTTGGTGCCTTGCGTCCTATTTCAGTTGCTGCTTCTGAAATCAGCCTAGTTACGGTTTCATTCATTAGCTCTATGTCATCATCATCTCTCTGTTCTAAAGCAGCGTATTTGTTTGCAAGTACCAGCCAGAATTTGTATGCTTTTACCCGTACTGCCTTTAGGTTACCTGTTTCTTCTTGACCAATTTAGCTCTTTCTCTCTTCTAATTGAGGTGAGTCCTAGCCCTCACTAACTTATGATCACTGCACTTTATTCTACCTTACACTTTTACATCTTGCACTACGCTGGGATCGGCAGAAAGTGTTAAATTTATTTCATTTCTTCTTTCACCCTTAGGGCTTTTCCCAGGTCCACTTTCTGTTGCTGCGCTTCATGAAGAAGGTGTCCATTATTCGCAGCTTAGTCCTTACCGCGAATTCTACCCACATCTCTCCTCTAGTGTTCCTAGAATCAATGCCGGAGTTGCCAATTGCTTGTTCACCAGCCTGCTTTTCCCCGACTTTTGCATTGAAGTCGCCCATGACTGCAGCATACTGAGTTTGCGCTTCTCGCGTCGCTAATTCAACGTCTTCATAAAACTGTTCTATTCATCGTCATCGTGACTGGAGGTTGGAGCGTAGACTTGTACTACTTTTGTTCTGTACCTCCTATTTAGTTCTATACGACTACTGATGCCCTCTCAATAATGCTGTAGAATTTCTCAATGTTGCCCACTATGTCCGTATAGATCAGGAATCCTACCTCATATTGCTTCTTTTCTGGGAGTCCTCTATAGCAGAGGACGTGGCCGTTAGTCAGCACTGTATAAGCCTTCGCAGTTCTTCTAACCTCACTATGGCCAATGATATCCCAAACAATGCCTGATAGTTCCTCAAATAGCCCTGTCAGAGTCCTAAGCTAGCCTGACGTCCGTTTCAAGTGTCATTAAATTTATATCCCTGCTAGGTCCACCAAAAGTAAAAAAAAAAAAAAAAACGTCATTAGGTAAGTCAAGGCAGTAACGCATGAATGCCATTTCTCGTGCCCGTGAGGCACAGTTGCGAGAAAACTCGCCAAGCAATTTTTTCAGTGGCTACCAAGTCACTGTGGTTATGAACGTACCGATCAAGCTATCCAATTTCCCCATGTAGATGACCACAGCTTCTCGATCCTCTTTTCTTGGACAGACGCTGTGAGGGAGCTTCGCATGCTCTTTTAGATATCCCTTTCTCTTGGTCTTCTTTCTAACCCCTATTCCTTCACCCTAGTGCAGGGTAGCAAACTGGAAACTCATGTGTGGCTAAGTTCACGGCGTTTCCTGTTCATCTCTCTTTCTGTATCTATAGCTTACTGAGAATCATCATCCTGTACTCATGCGATCCCACCAATATTGCATTATTATTAGTACCACTAGTACTAACTTTTAAATGACATGCGCAGGTTCTGCTTTGATACTTTAACAAACTTCCAACCCAATAGTCACAGTACTATATTTGAATTACTCCAGCGCAGGAAGAATAGTAAGGGATGACCATTCTTAAATTGTTAGAAGTTTTTAAAAATCGCCTTTTTATAGGTAACACACCCATAATCCTACAGCTGGATTATTTAGAGATGCCGAGATTGCTTGCACGAGAAATCAAAACACATCTTCAACTAATTAATGAAAGTTTAGTCATTACCTTCTTAATAAATTACTTTACAGCACACATTACAATTTACGAATTGTGGCTAGCGAGCTTGCGAGGCGTATGCATTTGGAATGAATTTCCAGAATCACACCAGTTTGGAGATATACGCCATCAAACTTGCCTTAATAATGCGCTGTTCCTCTTGTTTAAGAAAAGGCTATTTAATGAATTGCAGCACAAAACTAAATAGAACGCTCATTTATTTCGTCCCGCGATTTGGGAAATAATATCTCGAAACTGCTGTCATCCGGGACATTCGTTTCGTGTGGATACGTCTTGGAAACTCACTGTCTACAATTCGTAAATTGCAATATGTGCCATAAGATAATTAGTTAAAATGGTAATTTTAAAATTTTTAGAAATTAGGTGAATACATGCGCTAATTTGTCGTTCCAGTAATGTATAACCCTTAGAATAATCCAGCTCAAGGTCAACAATTACGCTATCTGACACAGGCAGTATTTAAAAATTCCGGAAAACACAAAAATATTCACCGCGTTGAAGGCAGCCACCTACATACTGTTACCAGACACAGCACCGCGGTGTGGTTTTTACGTTACTGAGATCTTCGTTTGGGATCACGTGATCAGGAGCCAGTGCCGCACTCATAGGACCACGTAGCGGACACAGCCTTAACAATGCCGTCGTTAGCTAAGAGAATAGGGGACATATTCAGGGGCATCCGTATTGGTAGCTCTTCTGACTCACTCAACCATACTTTGATTGATTCATTGAATGGTCGATCGAGTGCGTTTAAAGTCCTCAGCAATGCAGGGAGCACAAGTGACGCTTCATTGGAGAGCTTTGGATGAATTCGTCGCACTGGGGATCTTTGACATTCAAATAAGTTCAAGTGAACGAGCGTTTTTGCATTGCACGTCTATTGTAATGCGGTCCCCATGGATTGGGAATCAAGCCAGCCACTTCCTGCTTTTCAGCAGAGCGCCACAGCCATTGAGCTACAACGCCGGCTGACGCTTCAGTGGATTCTAAAAACAGACAGGGTAACCGGGAAGCTAGACAAGTTAAGGGGATGGTCTACATTCTTTGCCACGTGTTTGGGTACACGGTGTTATACTATGGCGTGAACAACTGATGCCGTACGTTGCAGTATACGACCGGAATAATTCTGTAGGACATGTAGATTCGCAGACAGATCCCGCTGTGGAGCGTGTAAAGATAGTGTATATACACAACGTGGCTGGCCGCCTGAAGCTAAGATAGCGTTTTACTTTTTGGCTGTAGTGAAGCGTTTGAAGGTAAGTTGTAGAAACCAGAAAGCCGTAAAATTTTATTGCTCGCTTGGAGTACCGGCCGCCAAATCTTACATGTTCATCTTTTTTTTATGCTTCAGAGAGCAGTTAGTTTCTCACTGTTCCGATATAACTATGATGATCCAACAAATATAACTGAGAGGCATTCATATGACAAAATTTAGTTATGCTATGGCTCAGCCTCCCGTCACGATGCTGCTAAAGGAAGCTGTATGAAACCCATAGCCATACCAAGTTTACGTGATTCGACTATAATACACAAGTATACTTGACATGACTACAGGGTTCTTTTGCTAATCAATCTTCTTTTTTTATGCGAAGCATACTAGCCGCACAACCACGCTCTTCCTTGCTGCGCCGCGCGCGGCCGCGTAGCTACCATATGACGTCATAACAGCTGCAAAACGCGACAGCGTTCCCGTCGATCCGCCAAGGGGTGTAAGACAATGGGCTACGGCGCAGCGACTACGCGCCCCGCATCGGACGCGGTGAGCGTCGAGCAACGCCGCGTTCGGCGCGGCAACGGAATGTGCGCCTGAGCAAGCGACGCACGCCTGAGCCTTAAACAGCTCGTTTGGTAGCAGCTTGGACTTGATCCTGCACAGAAATGTGGCGAGAAAATGTGAGATAAGTGACGTTCAAACAAAGAGCCACTACATTACTGATCACCGCAGCGTATTTATTGGTTTGAAAATAAAGGAATAAGCAGAGTAACGCATGAGTTGTTTCTTCGTCTAGCCGAACCAAATATAGCCAAGCAACAGCAGTTCACCAGGCTAAACAGTGGTTCAACAACTAAAATAAAGGCTAGTATGCTTCGCATTCTGCGCTTAACTTTAGCTAAGCCACAGCCATTATTTTTAATTAGTTTTATTTTTCGTTAATCGTACAGTTTTTGGCATCTTTAAACAGGAGCACATGCGAACAAAGTTTCGCCAGTAGTCATCTTTTTGTTCCAACTCCAAGCACCACGCGCCACCTTTTATTTATTTATTTATTTATTTATTTACATATACTGCCATCTTGCATAGCAAGATATTGCAGGAGTGAGTGCATACATATGTCAATCAGTTGAAGAATACATTTGAGTGGCAAAAAGAAAACAAACAATCGAAAAAAAAACAATATCAGGAATAGCTAGTTGATTAATGAACATGATTAGGTAATACGTTGGCAAATACATCACTTGGTAACTCGCGCAAGGACCCCTCAAGGCCATTCCAAATCACAATTGTATGCGGAAAAAAGGAAAACCTAAAACAATCAATCGTTGCATTCAAAGGAACAATGTTAAGATGATGACTTCTTCTGGTGGGCCGAGAAGAAGGGTTAGTGAAAACAATAGGTGCATTGACATAAGTTTTCCCATGAGCAATTTTATGTAGCAGAACAACACGGTCACAAGTACGTCTATGGGCCAGTGGCTTTAGTAGTAGCTTGCTAGCATGTGATGTCGGTGAGAAATGGCGGTCATAACGATTACATATAAACCTTATGGCCTTTTTCTGAATAGACTCAAGCATGTCTATGTCTTTGGAATGATGTGGCGACCACACTACCGACGCGTATTCAAGTAGAGGCCTTATTAGTGATCTGTATGCCGTTAATTTACATTCTTTAGTTGCATCTCGTAAGGTCCTTTTAAGATAACCCAGTTTTCTCAACGCCTTGTTGGTTATACAGTTAATGTGAGCATGCCATTTTAGATCAGGGGAGAAAGTAACACCAAGGTATTTAAACGTGTGGACGCTTGCAAGCTTGCGCGCTTCATTAAAATATGTAAATTGTAATGGTTGTTTTTTATTCGAAAAAGTCATTGATACGGTTTTCTTAAAATTAAGTGACATTTGCCATGTTCTGCTCCATTCGCAAAAACGGGTGAAGACTTCATTCAGCTCTAACTGATCATGATTACTACTTATACTAGAATAAAGGACGCAGTCATCAGCATATAGTCTTATTTTGACAGAAGTGCCCGCGGTTACTTCAACGACATCATTTACATAGACTACAAACAGCAAAGGACCCAAGACAGACCCCTGTGGTACACCGGATGTAACATTGACACGAGATGAGTGAACATTGTTAAATGCAACAAACTGAGTTCTTGTACTTAGGTAGTCCTGTATCCAACCTAGTAATTTATAATCATGAATTATTGCCTTGAGTTTAATGAGAAGCTTTTTATGGCACACTGTGTCAAAAGCTTTACTGTAATCAATAAAAATGGCATCAAGTTGTCCTCTAAGGTTAAGTGTGGATGCAATATCATGGGAGAATTCTAGAAGTTGTGTTACCGTGGAGAATCCGGAACGGAAGCCATGCTGAGCATGCGAAAGAAGATTATGTTCAGATAAGTACTCAATGATATATTTATGAATAATGTGTTCCAATAGTTTACAAGATGTTGATATTAAAGAAATAGGTCTGTAGTTAGATATTTCCTGCTTATTACCGTCTTTGTGAATTGGAACAACTTTAGCACATTTCCAGAGTATTGGAACAGTGGATGATTCTACAGATTTCGAAAAAATTAGGGATAAGTACCGAGAGCTCCATTCAGAATATCGCCGTAAAAACATATCTGGTATATTATCTGGCCCAGTACTTTTCATAGTATCGATCTTGAGTATAAGATTGTGTACACCAGCTGAAGTGATTGCCATACTAGGAAAAGGTGATGACGAAAGAGTAGTGCAAAACGTAGGGGTGCGTCCATCATCACAGGTGAACACTGATTTAAAGTAATTATTGAAAGCTTCAGTAATGCTAAAATTATCTGAGCATGGTTGATTAGCAATTATGAATGAAGGAGAGCTCTCACTTGGTGGACTGATGGTTCGCCAGAACTTTGATGGCTTGTTTTTAATGAAGTATGACAAGGTGCTATTAAAATAGAAACTTTTCGCATTTGACATAGCAGATTTTAAGTTGTTTTTAAGTGTGGTCAATACTGAAGCTTTCATTGGATTGTTTGCATAGGGTTGTTTGCGCAGACGCCTGATGCGACGAATTAGGTGTATAATTTCACGTGTGTACCAAGGGTGCTTGGGATTGCGCTTTATACACTTGGTTGGAATGTAATCAGTTATACATTGATTGACAATTGAGTAAAAACGGTTCACTAACACGTTAACAGAGGAATGGTTTACGCAACTCGAAAATTCATCAAAAGAGCATGCGAGCAACTCAGTTATGGAGTTGTCATCAGCACGTTCAAAGTTCAATACTGTCTGATGTGAGGGGCGCTTAGGCATAGTTGCTAAATTCAAATAAACAATGACCCCTTTATGGTCCGAGAGGCCTTCAACGATGGTACTATCATAACCATTTTGTCTAAGTTGCTCATTTATGAAAACAAGATCTAAAATTGAGCTTTCTCGGGTTGCGGAATTCACAATTTGCGTCAGATCGAAAGAAATAGACATGTTAATCAAGTAATCACAAATGGCTTTGTGACGGCCACCAGCAGATAGCGTTGGCCAATCTATGCCAGGGGTGTTGAAATCACCAGCAAGTAACATTTTACAACAGTTAAGTTTATGTTTGGTTATATAATCGGTAAGATCGGAAAAGACACTGAGATCTGTGTCAGGGGGTCGATAAACAGCTCCTACAGCCAAAGTGAATCCACAAAGCCTTATTTTGCACCATACTGATTCGCAGTTAGGAACGTCAGGCAATGCTGTAAACTCAATGTCTTGGTTTACGAAGAGTGCCACACCGCCACCGCGCCGGTCACTTCTATCTTTCCTGAGGACGCTGTAACCTGGTGGTAAAATTTCAGTATCTAAGATGTGTTCACCAAGCCACGTTTCAGTCACGCAAATCACAGAAGGATGATAAAATGCCACGAGATGGTGAAAGTCTTGAATTTTGTTAAGAAGACTGCGGGCATTAACGTTTACCAGCGAGAAATTAGCATCGGAATGCAGTCAAGTTTCATGTACTGCAGAGGTTTGCTTTTTGGTTTTAATCATTGAATCACCTGATTCATTCAGCACATAGCGTACATTGTCTATCAGCAAGGAATCATACTGCAGACGAACGGTAGATGCATTTTTCCTTTGATTTACAGAAAGCCTCCAAAGAGCTTTGCGTATCTTTCGAACCCGTTCAGAGAAGTCCTCATTTATATATATATCTGTACCTTTAAGCTTTCGGGCATTCTTTAATATTGCAATCTTTGACCTGTAGTCCAAAAATTTGAAAATAGCAGGACGTGGTTTATCACCTCTACGCACCCCAAGCCTGTGCCAACGTTCAATGTCTGCACACTGAACACCAAGTTTATCAGATATCAAGTTCGTGAATGCGTCAAGTAGTTGCCCGGAGGTCTCAGAATGGGGTTCAGGTAATCCATAGACAACAAGGTTATTTCGGCGGGACCTGTTTTCAAGATCGTCAGACCGACTTTCCAGCTTCAATACCACGTTTTTAAGATGAGCGACAGTTTTTTCAAGTTCCTGAACTTGCGGAATCACTTCCGCGACTGGCAGTACTGACGTCTCAAGCCTGTTTAGCCTTTCTTCAATGGAAGAAAACTTGGCTGTCCAAGAAGATATTTCGGAACGAATTTTTTCCTGCCCTGCAAGCAATTGCAATAGCGTATCCTGTAACTTATCGGGACCAGGATTGGTCTCGACGTCACCAGATAACATCAACAACATTCTACGGACAGAAAAAATAGAAAACGCTCTCATCAGTGGGCCAGGCAGCAGCACTACACATCGATCATCGCTTCTATAACAAGGAAAATTGTACTTCGGGCATACCTGAAAGACAGTGCAGACAAGCTTAAACCATGTGCTCATCGTGCCGCTGCAAGACCCACTGAAGAGCATAGCGTCCGTCCTCGGCTTTATAGTGCAGTGTAAACGACCAGGTGACGCTGTGGTAGTGCTCCATGCGCAGAAGGGCTCGCCAAAGGTCGAGCCACGCAGGTCCGGTGCTTCAATCCAACGATGATGCGATGTTTGTATCACATCCTCCGATATGGCGGTCCTGAGTAACGTTTCGAAGGATGGGCCAAAGGGATCATGCGCAGAGGTAGCACATTCCTGAAGACATCTGGATTTGGTGCAGGCGGCAATCTGAAAGACAGTGCAGACAAGCTTAAACCATGTGCTCATCGTGCCGCTGCAAGACCCACTGCGATAGCCATTATATGGGCACCACAGGCGCATTTCTGCCGACCGCGTCGCCGTGAGGTTCCGTACGATTGAAAGAGTGTGAGGGTGAGCCCGCGAACGCGGTTCAATCTCGCGTGCGCGAGACAGGAACGCGGCCCAGATGTGTGCCCTCTCCCGTGGCGCGCGAGGCAAGGGGGTCAGGTGAAGGAAGAGGGGCGTTCTTCTCCGGCGGCTGCTAGGGTGCTGCGATGTCCTCCTCGCCCGCCGCTCCATACAGAGTGAACACAACCACGGCATGTCTTATTTTGTTATAGCGAAAGCTTGACACGGACAGCAGAAGGCACATCTGACACACACAGCGCACATCTGAAGGCACGTCTGACACACAAGCGCTGTGTGTGTCAGATGTGCCTTCTGTTGTTCGTGTCAAGCTTGCGCTATAACAAAATAAGATGTGCCGTACCAACAAGCCCCTATTGCTATCCTCATCGACAACCACGGCGTCTACTACGGCGTTGGGCACGCGAATCGCGGAAGCCGTAGTAGAGAAACTTTGGCGGACACCGTAGGGACACGTTGCCGGCGTTCGTGTGTCTTGTGACGTGTACAAAGTGCGCGCCCGCGCGGGCCTCATCTTCAAAGCGATCTGCGATGTTTGCAGAGTGCGCGTAGTGCCGGTAGCTTCGTATGCGCTGTGCCTTCGACGTTTCGTTCGCGTTGAAGCGGCAGATGGCCCGGAGGTCAATTGGCTCGCTGCTGCTGCTGCGATTGCTAACTCCAGCGTTTTCGCAGGCAGTTTCCGCTGTCATCGAGCGAGATGTGTTCGTGTTTATACCTGTGCACGCGTGACACCGTGTTGGTTAGTTAAAATACGTTGACGGGCTAGTCGGTTTGAATTCATGATAGAATGTGTGACCGCGACTGAAAAGCGACGTATAAAGAAGCAGACACACAAAGACAGAGCTGTCTCTGTGTGTCTGTTTCTTTCTACGTCCTCGTCGAGTCACGTTTACACATTCTATCATTGTTAATTCAGTTAGTAAGCGAATGTTCACATGTTTACATGGCCGATAAAACTACTGTCCTTATTTCCGCTATCTACTAATTTGATATCGCAATCGGTGCTTCGCCTTTCTGGCGGAACTGCGATTTTTTTTCTTTTCTTTTTTTTGTGTGTGTTTTCTTTTATATCATCATGTGTACTTACTGGCGCGTCGAACTTTCTTTTCTCGCACAACTCGCACGTAATTTTCACTGTCCGTCATGGTAAGTAATAATTTCTTTCATTTTCTTTATTACTGGGGTATAATGACATCCGCGCGCATTAGAAATCGCAGGCTGCTCATATTTCAACGCGCTTTAGCTTTACTTTTTTTGCCGGCGTTTGTTTTTATCGGACTATCAATGTCATAGTTAACCCTTGGCGCAAGACACGCCTATACATGATCCGAAACTTCTCGAAGGCTGTCACGAACACAATAGCGTAGTCGCCCACACGATCACAATGTAGTACATTATCGAATGTGCGCCAGCGCGAGTGATTACAATGTAATGTACGATGAGCCACGTGTAAATAGCGGGCGACCTCCGAGTTGAGATTCCACCACGCACTACCATGTTTCGTGGCAATTGTGGTGATCTGTCTGAGTGCTGCTTTCGCTTCTGGACACACCGTTCACCCAAGAAAGAGTAAGAGTTTTTAACCTCTCAGCGCTGGGCAAGATTTGTCGCTCTTTAGCGTCGACACAACGCGACAATATTCTGTCACATGGGGACAAAATACAAAGAATAAGACTGATTTCCCCGTGTTCCTCGGATGACAAAAGAAGGAAACAACGCGGCTCCACGTCGGCGAAATTATCATGAACTTTACACAACATCGAAAGGACCTACCGTCACAGAAGAAGGCCGTGCAAGCGCTATTGCGCTTTTTACGATCTACCGGCCTGTGTGAACGACTTTAACTGGAACGCCTTTTGTGGGTGTGGCTCCATGTGTGCGTGTTTTTTTTTCCTTTTTTTGCCTTTTCCTCTCTGTCATCTTTATAACCCCTATCCCCCATCCCCAGTGTAGGGTAGCAAAACGGAGACTCATATCTGGTTAACCTCCCTGCCTTTCCTCTTCATTCTCTCTGTTACCACAACTGAGGGCACGCTATAGGAAAACCAGAGAACTTGACTCAATCAGTACAGATGGGGAAGAGACGGAGGTTCGTATGAGTCAAAAGCCGCAGCGAAGGGCCGCACACAGAGAACTCAAACGCAGGAGGCCAAGCAAATGGGAAAAGGAAACGGCCGTCAACTGAGTGACGCCGGTAAGCGAGCCATAAATATCCGAACAGGGGTGTTGGGGGGGGGGACTGTTTATTTTCCCGCACACACGCCCCCAGTGCTCCAATTTGGAAAATTGACGCGAGCTGCCTTCTGGAGATCTTTTTGTCATTTTTTTTGTTCCATCTGTCTTTCCTTCTGTGCGATATCCATGTCGCGTCGGTGTCGGAAACAAGGTTTGAGCGGTGTTTCGCTATTTATTTACCGCTAAAAGGAAGGAGAGCAAAAAAGAAGGGTTGGCGGGCGTAGCGCTTTTGGCGACACTTTTATGCATCCGTGGCAAACAAGAAATAAGTAAATAAATATAGAGGGTGAGTTACTGCTCTCATCTTCGGGGCACGAAAGCACACTGGCGTGAAAGAGTCAGAGGAAATTGCGGCCGGACACCCAATCAGTGGGAGCAGTGCGACCTTAAATTCTCTAAAAGGCGAAGGACAGCTCTGCGCTCAAATCAGATTGGAAAATGGATTCAGTAAACACGAAGTTCTTATCCCTTTATGTTGCAAAAAAGGAAAGACAAAAGAAAGGTTCGAGTACTTTAACGTGAACATTTCCGTTTTGTGAACTGCTCAGAAACATTTGTTTTTGTGTACGTATTTTGTCTGTGTGTGTGTTGGAACTGTTGTCCCTATAATTATTTCTTTATTCTTTGCTTGAAATGCTTTTCGAGCGCATCTATGAATAATCTATGAATAAAGAGGAATAGCTGGCACTGTTTACTTGGCGTCATCGCATCCTTGAGCACAAATAATAATGAAAACAGGAAAGAGCACCTAATCTAAATAAACAACGACAACAACAACAATAACAAACGCTTAAAAGTGATAAAAATTGAAATTTGTGAATTTAATTACTGCAGATTGGTCACATAAATCTATCATAAATAACTAGAGAAATGATAACCGAACGGTGGTCATTACAGCGGCATTGAGAATGGGCAACGAAAACAACTGTTCGCTTTTTCTACTGTCAACAGCGTGCGGTGATCTCAGCTGCATTATTAAAGTACCAGTGTCTCGGTAAGATTTGTTCCTGGGCGAGTTGGTTAGCGTCTACTGATCAAATTATCATCACCGAAGAACAACGATCACACGGACTTACCTGCGACTTGTATCACCCACAGATGTGAGCTTCGGTTTCCTGAGATTAAGAATGGAGAGAGAAGGAGAGAGGGAGAAAGCAAACAATGAAGTCAATGAAAGTATCGAGGGCATTAGCTGTGGTTGAAATCGAAATCTAGTAAACAATCAAGAAAAAGGAAATAAAAGTGAATGAAAATAACTTGCCGCTGGTGGGCAGCGAAACCAACGCGCGAGAAATGCAGAGGTTGTGGGTTCGGTTAATACCGGTGGCTATTTATCTTTTCGTCTTGTACCCTTTACATTACCGTGCACTTAAGCTTAGTGACATATTCAAATGGTCATTTCAGTGTGCTCTGGACGCGCACAAAACGCCGTGAAAGACAGCAACTAAGCTTCACTTCGAGCGTAAGTGTGCTCAAATATTGGTAATCAATTTAAATAAACTCTATTTTAACGCACTGAACCTTGAAATAATGTTCTCAATTTGTCTTGCATGACCTCTGTAGGACTGATAGAAACCCGTGAGAGGACCAGCTAAACGGCACGTAATTGTATTTTTTTTTGTGTGTGTGTTATTGCTGCGCATTTTTTCTTTTTACAATGACGACTTGTCTTAAAGTTTGATGGTATGGTCTGTTTTGCATGTGTACTCTAAAGGCCTGTGTTGTGCATGAATTGAAGCAGTGTTTTGTGGTATCTGTAGCGGTGAAAAGGTTGCAGTAGTAGGCGGGGGCGTACCCGTTACAAGCCTTTGACAGGCCCATACTAAGTGTTAGGGTACACTAGGGACACGTTACACCCACTTGGAGTGTGCGGCCAGTTGCGTGTACAGCATGACAGTCAGTGCAAGGGCCTCTTAATCACAACTTTCTCTTCCCCAGTAATGTGACCGCGGAAGGATCAGACACAAGGTGGGATAAGAGGGCGTAGCATTAGTTGAGCGAAAGATTTTGCATTCCGCCCTATTATTCATCAGAATGTGGCCGCTGCGGCTTGACGTCGAACCCTCGTCTTCGTTCTCAGTACAGCACACAGCAGAACGCCACTGCAGTCGGTAACACCCGAGTCGTAATGTACACGTTAACGTCAAATCTAGACGACTTTCGATAAGGACACACTCCCTTACAGTGAACATACAACTTTACTGTTGAACCGTCGCTTGAGTAAAGGTTCGTTGGTATCACTTCTCCAATGATGGCGACTTTCCTCGAGCAGCGGCACACAATGGCGAGAGTCAGCTAAAATTGCTCTCCCTGAAAGTGATTTGAAGGCCTTGAACTGAACGAGGATTCGAGAGATCAATATGTATGCAAATTAAACGACGTGCTGAAGGAACGAACTGGCAAGCTTCCGTTCCGTTCATTGCCCAAAGTTCAAAGGGAAGCGGTTACCTCGTCGAGATTGAAGTTGGAAAATGTTCTCACTATTTGTCTGTGCGCAGTATGACTTCAGTTCTTCGCTGCTTTGATGAGGTAAAGTGAACTCTGTCGATGCGGAACCACGAATTAAAGAACGCTCAAGTGCGCAGGAACATTAATACTCCTCGCTCATGCATTGCTTCTTGACTCGGAAGTTCACGTAAACGTCACAGTTTTATACCTAAGGTTAGCTCCCGCAAGGTATGCGATCGTTATACGTCGCAGACTCAAACACAGATGCGGGTAAACAAAGTCATATCAGTAGTTTAGTCTTGATTCCACCAGCTACACATGCGTAAAATTTTGCAGGTACAGGAAGCTGGGAAGAACATAGCTAGATCTCAAAGAGTGCAGAGTTTTGTTAAGAGTTGTTTTATTTACTTGATGAAGCTTTACGAAGACATCGCTCACCTAAAAGAACATGAATGTAAAGAAGAAGTTGATTGTAAATGACTTCGAACTCAGTGACGTTAAATCTTGGTTACCGGGCCGGAATCGTCCTGTTGAGAGATAGATGCCAAGAAAGCGTAGGAAGAAAAATAAAAACAAATCGCAAGTTTGGCTTTCTTCTTGTTTTTTTATTGTACTGATTGTATTGTATTGATGCAAGCACTCTTTACCAGTCGAATAACATACGGCACGCCCTACCTAGCGCTAAAGAATGCAGAGGTAGAGAAAAATAACATTCAAATATGCAAAGCCATCAAAATTTCCCTGCACCTACCATCTACGCCTTGGACTACGAGACTTCTCAAGATGTGCGTACACAACACCTGGCAAGAGCTAGCTGAAGCTCATAAAGCCAGTTAATTAGAACGACTAAAGCTCACGCCCAACGGAAGATCAGTGCTGCAACGGCTGAGCTACAGTGAAACCTTTATAGCCACCACGGAGCGAAAAGAAAGAATTCCTTCAAACTTCCGCGAATCCTTGTGTATATCCCCGATTCCACGCAACACGCATGCCACGTACCACAAGGAAAGAAGACAAGCCCGAGTGGATGCTCTACGACGAAGACACAGGCAAGATCCGGACGCCAAATACACCGATACACCTACGCAGCCAAATACCCGCAAAGAAACGCTTACGCCCTGAGCGTCGTAGATTCTCAGGGCAGAGAGCTAGCGTGTGCCACAGTCTGTGCACAAAACTCTGACACTGCAGAAGAGACGGCGATCGCCCTAGCAACTACCACGTGCATGGACGCAGCTGTCGTTTTCTCCGATTCTGAAGCAGCTGTCAGGAACTACGCTAAGGGTCGCGTGTCGACAGAAGCACTGAAGATATTGAAGCACCGCAGCACTCCGATCCCCTACACCTGTGTGATATGGGTTCCTGGGCACGAGGGGCTGGAGGGGAACGAAGCGGCACACGCCGCGGCCCGAGGCCACACCTGCCGGGCCAACGCTTCCTACTCTCGAGATGCCCGGTCTGCGTCAGCGGGGGCTGAGACCGTACCCATCACCTACTCAGGGATCCTTCAACATCACAGGCTTGAACGCAGGGTGTACCCACCACCTCACCCAAAGCTCAACAAATGAGAAAGCACTGCACTCCGAAGACTACAGAGTAATACTTACACCCACGGAATTCTCATGCATAGACTATACCCAACGCTACAAGGATACCACTGCCCAATGTGTGGCGTACCGGACGCATTAGCGCACCTGATCCTCGAATGCCCATGGCATCTAGACATAGACGCATTGTCCTCACCGAAAGACTGTTGTAATGCCCGACAAGAAAGCGAAGACCTCATAAAAACGCGGAGGCCAAGCTCGTCTCCGAGAACCTGGAACAACAACGACGCCTCGTAGCCAGGGCCAAGGAGGCAGCGAAGGCCAGTGGGTTCCTGGAATGAGGAGACCTCCCACCTAGAGTAGAACCGGGGCTTATTCCGAGATACTGTTTCAAAAATAAACATTTACTCCTCCTCCTCCTCCTCCTGCTCCTTTATTGTATTCGAGATAAGTTCGCTTCTATTGGCGCAGCATACTGGCATGGACAGCTCCAACAATTTCTTCAAATTGTTTTGTTTCACGGAACTGTTCTCGCACACTCGATTGAGTCCGGTTGATAAGACAGAGGGCTCGTGCATACCCACCAGTATGTTTCAGTGGTGCATGGCATAGCCAAGGACGAAGGCATATCGGACTGTACCAAAAAGTACGACTCGGTAAAGAATGCAATAAGTCGCGTGTTGAGGTATACTGCTTCCTTGCGGCTCGCATTCGCAATTGTACCCTTGTGCAACTGAAATTATATCGAAACTATAATTCCGCGCATCCCTCTACGGGCGGCTCGCAGCGGCTACGAAGAGCGGCGACAGAAACATTCAAGGTGTACCAGCGCAATCAATTCTCCGAAGCATCCCCCGAGATGTAGTGCTCTTCCTTTTTTTTTTGCGCCGATGCCGCATACCATGCGCCGTCGCTGCTGCTACCGACAACGTAGTCGTCGTTGTCGTCGTCCGGAGAAGTTCCGCCTCATGAATTCGTGAAATGCCTCGCAGGGATAAAATTTTAATTAAGCTCCAAGATGTGTGCGTGCGTGTGTGCGCACGCCCGGGGTGCGCTGTCTCCTAGATAAATGCTGGGGGCGTGCAGCAAAAATTTGAAAATCAATACTCGCAACGGGCGGATTCGTCTCGCATCGCGTCGCTCATTACTTTCATCGCTTGCGGGACGCTCCCCTCTTGCGAGCGCTCCTCCTTCCCCGCCTCCTCTCAGCCCCATCGCTCTCAAAACTCCACTTCATCCTTCAGAGGAACCATAGCCCGCAGTTGTTTACGGAACCCGCAGTCGCACAGTCTGGCCTATCAATACTACGCGTACCATTGCAACTGGAACGGAATTCGATGTGATGGAATTCGGAAGACATGTGTATGGATAGTACGTTTGAGAATCTGTTCGCATGTAATCATCGTTAGGGAACCGGTACGGGTGTAAGGCGTGTGTGCTGTATGCGCAAAAAAAAAAGATAACGCATTCGTTTATCCGTGGTTGAGTGTGTTATGATCCGCTCTTCGGAGCACGTGCGCGTAATATTGATTTATGGTCGGCGTTTTCAGCAGACGGGCAGATTTGACGTGGACATAGGGCGACTACCGCAGTGCTTGGGGCAAAACGTTTTGCAAATATTTACAGTTCACGTGATATACGTAGCGCGCTCACATGGACGTACACGCACGCACGCCCGTACGCCACGGTTATGCGAGGCAGCGGCCCAAAGCTCCGACATTTATGACCATGAGACAGCGTAGCACGAGGCATGCATGTGTACCCATCAGACGGAAAGTCAGACCATTCTAGATGAAGCACCACATGACACATTTGCTAAAATGATACTGTTATGAGCCACCTATTCTGCGGACGAAAAGAAAGACGTTGCTCTGTAGCAGAATAAATGGTGGCATATTCCCTGCAGTGGACTCGTACAATTAAATAAGGAATCATCATCATCATCATCATAAGAGGGCTAGTTGTGCCCCTGCCCGTCCTTTCTGTTGTGGTTTCACACTCGCTGTCGATCTGTAAAAATTGTATATAAAAACTTTTTGATACGTTCCCATAACATCTTTTGTGGAGGCATGGGTACAAGCGAAGGATGCCACGGAACTTCGCAGCAGGCATCTTGTGGGCCCCTCGACCATGTCGATTGAGAGGCACATCGGCTCAGTCTCGGCTACCGTAACGTTGGTTGCACTGACCTAACTCCGAGCACAGGGCACATTCTCCGGTACTGACGACACGGACGCCGAAGACTGGTTAACCAAATATGAGTGAGCCAGCAAAGACAATAGGCGGAACCTAACCACCATGCTGCCTAACGTCATGTACTACTTTAAGGAGGCGACATGTGTTCTGTTCCAAACACAAGAGGAACAATTAACCAGTTGGGGCAACCTCAAGCGATAACTACTGGCGCTCTTCGGGAAGCCAGTCGGTACCAGCGAGCCACCACGAAGGTACTTTCCTGCTGGGCCCAAACATCAATTGAACCGTACGTCGTCTACATTCAGGACGTATTAGCTCAACGTTGGTCGGTTGACAACCAAATATCCAAAGCTCACAAAGACAGCCACTTTCTTAAAGGCATCGCCAATGGCGCCTTTAATTTGCTGCTTTATGAGGACTGCACGACCATCGACATCATGAAGGAGTACCAACACTGTTAAGAAGCGAAGAGCCATCGCATCACGCAACAATTTGTCCGTCTCGCCAACACAGCCGATACTTAAACGTGTGAGGACGTTTAGCCACCTGGTATCTAAAATTTGCTGCATCTTGTGTGGTGTGAGATCGAGGACGCGTCTTCGTCTGTTCCTCAGGCCTTCCTTTCGACAAGTCCAGCCCGGCAGTATTGTTGATTCAAGCGGTTGTACGCAAAGAGTTCTCGAACGCTGGTATTCATCCCGCCTGCATCGCAAGTCTTCCTGCAGTCAGTAATTTCAACTTCCCCGTTCGCAATCTATTTACCCCGCTTACCGCGATCCAAACCAGTGGCGCACGCATGACGACAGGTAAGTATGCTTCAAATGCAACGGGATACGCCATATTTCCCTTTATTGTCGCTATCGTCGGCATTCGTCACCTCGTCCAGCGTGTACATGCCGCCCAGGAGACAGTCGGTCTCCCGTCGTTTCACGTTCGCAATGACCCGTCGAACTCTGATGCTTATGCCCTCACTACACGCTACGGCCAGTCGCCGTCTCCGCGGAACTGGCGTTTCCGCTTCCCGCTGCACCGTGTGGCTCGCCGTAGTCATACGGCGAGCGACACAGCGAGTTATCCGTCTTCGAAGAACTGACAGTGCAGAAGGATTGAAATCTGGGCCAGTTGGTACGTACTTGAAGGGAAAAACCAGTAAAAAAACACAAAGAACAAGAGGAGAGGTTCACACCACAACGACTGGTGTGGTGTGGTGTGAACCTCTCCTGTTGTCCTTTGTGTTTTTTGACCGGTTTTTTCCTTCATGACAGTGCAGCTCACAGAGGTGATGCGGCATTTGTCAACCAATCCGCACATCATCTGTTGACCTTTACTAGTCGACAAAAAACTTTTCGACCTAGAAGTGGACGACATGGCTGTTTTGGCGTCCGTAGACATTGCGATGCGAATATCTCTCATGGGCACACGCCTTTCTCGTTTTCTCAGCAAGGTTACTACGGTCGCTACGTCACCTTGCTATCGGCGGTACAGCATGCGTCGTTGGCATGTGCACTGCGCGTGTGAGCTTCGCAGGTCACCAGACCTCAGTTCCGTTCGCCATTCTGCACCGGTGTTCCCATGACGTCATGCCCGACCATGACTTCCTTAGCAACCATCCTGCCCTTATCGACCGCTCATCTGGCCTTATACAGTCGGAACTCCCTTCTGTACACGACCACCCTCAACAGCGAGTCACTACCGCCTTTAGTTGTCATCCAGTTCGTTCCCTTGCGATTGAAGCTAAGCAGCATTGTGTTCAGTTCATACTTGGAAGGAAGAGAGCACCCTAGAACTGCTCTAGCGCTTGTAGCCTCTTTCAGCTGCGGAATATTACAGATTTCCTCCTTTAACGAGAGAGAGAAGTGGTTCTTGTGGGGAAGGAGGAAAGTCAGCACTATTTTCTGCAACCCATGCGGTAGCACGGCTCAGCGCCAGCAGGGTGGGGGATATGGGATTTAACGAGAGATAGGGCAGGAGGGTGAAGGGTAGAGGGTCGTCCTAGCAGCATCAGAGCAGCCCGGCAGGGAGGGCCCAGTGGGTTCAACCGGAGGAGTAGGCTGGAGGTAGACCATATAGGAGGTCTGCATAGGTATAGGTACGAGACTCAAGACAGGATGCAGGAGATGCCCTCTTTCTCTAGCATAATGTAAGTACTAATTACACGCCACCCTTTGAAAAGAAGCTTTACTCTATAACTAAACTTCTATTTTGCTTTTAAAATACAAGTATAATGCATAAGATCCCTCAGCAGAAAATCGCTGACCCAATGTTTATAAAATTTGATGAACTTAAGAGAAAGAGCCAAATTGTAGCGGCTTTATGAAGCAGAATTTTTATTTAAAGGTCCAATTTTTACAAAGATTGCCGGGAATCATCAACATAGAGACTACCATACAGGTGTTGCAAATCGGTAACTGGGTAACAATACCGATGTCGCATTTCTGTGAATGCACGATTTGTGTGTGAGCACCAGAAACTCATTCCTACTCAACGTGCGTACTTCGTTTCGTATCTTAGCACTTAGGAAAAATGCACCCTTCAAAACAGTTTGGCGTCAAGCCTAGATGCCATAGCGGGCGTGTCAGAATGGCTGATCAGGTGAACAAAAATATTCCATGGTTTCGATGGTGTATTGCCCAAACAGAATTTCACATTTTCCTGCATCAAGTTAAACAGATTATTTTTTTCTACAGGAAGGAAAACAGTGGCGCAATATATTAATTTTTCTAAATTGTAAGTACATGCGGTCAATTTAACTGTTACTGCGCTGTTTTTCGTGATGGTGCCCCGTAGACGAGACGACCTTTCTGCGTTTGTGTTCGTGCGTGTACCACGTTTCTTGAAAGTTTTCTTGACATTTTTTATTTTCCTTGCATGACGAATTTGGGATTTTAGGATAGCCGGCTCCGACGTACTCTACATTCTCATTCTTCTGCATCTAATTAAAGAAAAGCAGCGTTATCAGACAATATGTACACCTCTTCTTCTAATGGAGGTATGTGTGACCTTCAGACATATCGCCATTGCAAACCCTGCATTTTTGCGAGAAAGAAAAAAATAACGATAGCTGTGGTCCGTGGAAGGAAAGAACAAAGAGCGTTAAGTCAAGATGCCTCCGAAGGCCCAGAAGAGGCTGATGCACGCCATCGCCGGCGTGACGGAGACCGAAGATGAAGTCCACATCGTCGCCTCCTCCACGTCCCTTGGTCAGCAGTCGGGAGACGCAGTGGAACCTGCCTCGCTTTCGGAACTGGATCCCGACGAGTTGCGGTACTTCGAACTTGTTAAAACGGGGCAGATCACTGACCTGACAACGTTCCTCTCATCTCATCCCAAGCTAAACAAGGACTGCCTCAACTGTCAAGGCTACACGTCGCTGCACGTCGCTGTGCGCCAGAAGGACTTGGCCATGGTTAAATTCTTGGTCCAGAACGGTGTTCGCCTCAAAGATGCGCTGCTTCACGCCGTCGAGACGGGCGACGTACCGTTGACCGAGTTCCTTGTCACGGAACTGAGTAAGACCGACGCGCAGTGCGAGAAACGGGGGTACGCGTCCAGTGCCACGTACACCGCCGACGTGTCACCCATTATTTTGGCCGCGCAGATGGGTCACTGGACGCTGATCCACTTCTTCATCAAACGAGGCAACGTGGTCGAAGCTCCTCACAGGGCTTCTTGCCTCTGCAAAACGTGCATCAAAGCAATGAGGATAGAAGGAGTGAACGTGTCCACTCGCAACCTAAACACGTACAAGGCCATCTGCAATCCGCACTACATGCTGCAGGTATCGGGAGACCCTTTGCTCGATTCCTTCCTCTACGTTCAGAGCATGGCTGAGACGTCCTACGCTGAAGAAGAGTTTCGCAGGGCCTACGACGAGCAAATTGCGAAGCTTCGAACCTTCACCTGCGGTCTGCTCGACCAGTGCCGCACTGTCGAGGAGACCCGCGTACTCCTCGAACGACAGGCGGGACTCGAAGGACGAGTGGCGCACCTTGCGTTTCCACGCGTCATCCTGGCACTGCAGTACAATGAGCGCGAGTTTGTCACGCATTGCCACGTCCAGCAAGTACTTCGCCTCGAGTGGGAAGGAGAGTTCCAGGCCTGGAATCGCCTGCCGTTCCAAGTCAAGCTCTTCCACTTCGTGGTCAGGTTCTTCACACTGCCCTTTATAGCGGTGTGGATCAAGCTGAAACCGGAATCAACCACGGCTAAACACTGGTCCAGCCCCGTGAGCAAGTACATGAACCACTTTGCGGCGAGTATCCTTTTTGTCTTCTTCGTCTATCTTCAAATATCACTCGACAAGTCGAGAACATCCAGGGGGGCTCCTGGCACTGGCGTCGAGTGGCTTATCGTCATCTGGGTAATGGGCTACGTCTTTGAAGAGATCATACACTGTTATTCCATCGGCGCGTCGCGCTACTTCAGGAACCTGTGGCACTGGTACGATATAACCATGCTCAGCGTATTTATCCTCACATTCATCTTTTGGATAGTCGCGTGGGCCGAGATGCTGGGAGACCCCAGCGAAGGTACCGTTCCGACTCGCAAGGACTGGCCTAGCACGGACAGCACGCTGATACACGAGGCCCTGTTCGCGGTGTCCTCGGTGCTGAGTGTGTTCAAGCTGATGTTCTACTTCCAAGAGAGCGCCAAGCTGGGACCGCTCCAAGTCTCCATTACGTCCATGATGGTCGAGATCGTGCGGTTCCTTTTCATCTGCGTCTGCATCATGTTGGCGTTCGCGTTCGGGTTGACGCGTATGTACGAGCCTTACCACGGGATGAAGAGGAAGGAGCCGGACGGCGACGAAGTCAAGCAGAACCCGGCCTTCACGACGTTCTTGAATTCCATGAAGACCTTGTTCCATCGAATGCTGGGCGTCGCGTCCGAAGATCAGGCCGACGTGGTGGTGGCCAACGCCGACGACGGGTCCATCAATGAGCACAAGTTCACAGAATTTGTGGGCTCCACGATGTACTCCCTCTACCAGGTGCTGATGCTCGTCGCCATGCTGAACTCACTCATCGCCATCGTGACGGGAACCTTCCAGAAGATAATCGACAACGCCGAGGTCCACTGGAAGTTCTACAGGACGCGGCTCTGGATGCACTACATCAACGAGGCGCTCGTCGTTCCGAGCCCTTTTCTGATCTTTCAGATACCGCTTCTGATAGTGGACGTTGTGAAAAAGAAGAACTTCTGGCCGCCAAGACCCCAACCGACGGTCTCGTACTCGGACGTTATCAACAAAGTGGTACAGCGGTACCTTTGCCACGAGCGCGTCATACTGTATGACTGACCGCATCTTGAGATACGTAGATACGTTTAAAAGAGAAGAACAAAATTCAAGCAAATTTTCGAACATAAAACGGAATTTCCTGCAACAAGCGCCATATTTCTAACGTGCAAACAGCCATGAAAATACTCAATTTAGTCGGTTACTTTCTTTCTGCTGGATAGACTGAAAATTTCATTGCATCTTAGCTACGGTTCGGTCAAATGTAATTTTGACAAATTGCAACACTCAAGAGAGAGTGGCATTTGATGCATCTGCATGCATGACACGTAGACAGGCTTATGATACGCAACCGGATCACCTGCTTCATAATCCGGTGGAGAGAGCTTCGCTTTAACGATCCGGCCACCTTAGTGGATTTGTTGCTCTGCGAGCTGTATTTATCGTTTTTCTCGCAGCGCAGAACTCGTGATCGGTTGTGGTTCTATAGCGCGCTCCAGGATATAGTGTAACGTATATAGTAAGGTACTCCACATATATAGCAGCGCCTCCTGTAGAAACTACGAACCCATTACCATGGAAAACGCCAATCGATTTCTGTTGGCAATTCTGGCAATTGCTTTCATAGATTGAGGCTACGCAATTTTTAACGGATTTAGTGACATCTGCAGGAGGGCACAACCACATTGAACAAACATACGGAAAAAAAAATTACGGTTGACAAATGTCTTCCATGAATGTCACCACCAGTTGCGGTATTGTTAGCTGTAGTGTTTAAATCTTGATTTCTGGCGCAAGTGGATCCGATATGTTATAAAGCATTTTGTGCCCAACACAAAAACTGGATTTGAGGTTTGTGATAGGTTTGAACAAGAAGATAGCAATTTATGACAGCCACTCTAAGATGCATTACTCAATGAAAGCCTAGAAGGTGAGTTGCCTACCTCAGTTCAGCTCTTTCGAGTTTATACTCTTGGCCGTCTGCTTCAGGCGGCTTGGAACGCTAGACTTCACCTTTCCTGGCATTGAAAAGATGAAAGATTGGTTGCGAATTGAGCTCTTCTAATATTATTTCATTCTATTTACTCATACTGTCGGCCTGTTACAACGTGGACTAAAAGGAGGGCTTCCACGACTAGTAATACATTACATAAAAATTACAAGATTACATAGCAAAAACACTTGCTTACTACATAACGGCACAAGAGAAAGGAAGATGTACGCAAAAAGCTCGCAAGAATAGACGTTCTTGAAGCTGAAAGCAAAAAAAGGAAAAAAAAGGAAACAAGAAAGAAAGAAAGGAAAAGGAAACCGGCATTACTGCTTGCCGGATATGACGCATGACCGTGAACATGCGACTGCTCGGCATGACCTTTAGGCGGTGCCCATGGTTCCCCGCGGCGCGCTCAAAATCTCGGAGGTGACGTGCTGGGGCTTACGACACATCCGTTAAACACTACGTGGACGCGTCGACGGGTTAGGTGCTGTTTCAAAAAGCTGCTAATATAAATGATACGATCACTAGCTCTGCAGCTTTGCCAATATTGCTTCAATGGTATACACTACTCATCTACAGGTATAACCAATCTAGCCAACGTGTCGTTGAAGTTGACCTTTAAATAATGGAATGAACATTTCGGACATTAACCCTAATAATGAAATGAAATGTCCTCATTCTTGATGACTATCATTCAGAAGAAAAAGTTACTAAAGAAGCAGCGATGTCCATGTCACTCATTTCTAAGTGTTAAACCTAAAATTTTGAAAAGTGAGCCAGCTACAGAAAGAACAAAGTGAAAGGACAGAAAGGAAAGCGTAAACTCTTCGAAAGGCCTGGTAAGGCTGAAAAGAAAGCCATACAAAAGCTACTGTACCACAAAGTCTGCGCAACGTTAACTAAGAGAGTCTATTGAGCAGATAGAAAGTGTACACTGTCATCAGGACAAATAAGAATAACTTCATTGGCCAAGGGGAATTAGCTCAGACCCGCTAGGGCATGCCTCGTAATCAGATCATGGTTTTGGCACGTAAGACCCCATAAGTAATTTTTTATTTAGCTAAGGACAAAAAAAAAATAATAGGTAGAAAGGCGATCCCTAGAAAATTGTAACATAAGTGTGCTGAAGATCTGTGAAACAATTTAACATCGCAATTGCCGTCAGTAGGCTGTGCAGCAGCGGCGCGATTCCCTGGAGACCCAGAAAATCTGAAAACATCGAAGACGATTGACTCAGCACTCATTGTAAAGTTACGTTGTGACATGTCTGTATAACTTGGTGCACACTGCAAGAAAAAAGGGCATGATGAAACGGCAGCCTTTTTTAGAAACAAGAAAGAATTCATGAAAGACGATATTTCTATTTCTCTTTGACGCTATGTATACAACTGAACGATCACAGGCAGCATGTAACCTTTATCCAAAATCAGCAAACAGGTTTTACATTTAGTGTTCGCGGAATGCACCATAGTTAAAAGAAAAGAGATTTGCATAAGGAAGGTTAGCTGACAACTAAATGAGTCAAAATTTTTCTGTTTTGAGCTAAAATAAGGTCATCCAGTTTCTTTTTCTCCTGGCGCCCTTAACGATGCGATCATTGTAACCGTTTCAAACGACTACCTTCCTGAAACCTTAAATAAAAAGAAAACGAAGAAAATCGAAGTAATTGTTAAAGGTCACCCACCCGGCGCTCCATGGATTCGTCGACTAGAACAGCGGCATATTTTGCGAATTCTATACTTCTAAGTAGGTAAACGCTCTGAGAATAAGGGTACATCCCTGCGCATCCGGGTCTTGCGATGTGCACTGCCGCCACGATGAAACAGCGTCGTCACGATAAAAAAGAAAGAAAGAAAGACTGACCAATGGCCTCTACTTCGGCAGTGTGGAACGTGACATGTATGTGAAATGCTGCTTGGACGCAGTGATATATTGACTTACGCCTCAGGCTTCCACCCCATCCAAACGGGTGGCATTGATGAATTGTTCGAAACTGCGGCGGCTTTGTCGCGGCGTCGATTGGGGCACTGCTCTGCACTAGACGCTCCGAGAGTGACTGTGTGTTTATAGATGGTCGTATCTACGCTTTTCTTCAGTATAATCAGAAAAATAAGTTAAAAGACAAACATTGGGATTTGTAAGACGAAGACGAAGAACGGACGCCACATTGCAGCAAGGTGAAGCCGGTGGTGCAGCCTGGCGGTATTCACTTACAGGAAGACACTGAGACAGAGTCCCACTGAATAGCAAGAACAAAGTGCCAACTATCGGATAATCGTCACAACAACGGCAATGACACATTGGAACTAGGAAGGCTTAGCGCGTTGAGACATTTGGGAAATTTCCGTGCCAACATGATCAACAGTCATCATCACGTGCTTGATAAAAAGGTATGAGTTAATGTTTGTGTAACACCGCGAACGTGAACGTGAACCTAGGCCAGTGAGCCTTTTAAAGACGTTTAAGGAGTGCCAGTTGAATAGAATATGCTCAATAATATCTTCGCGACTGCTGAAGTTAGTTGCATCCTTAATACAAGTCAGAAATTGAGAAGAACAAAGAACAAGCTTTTAGTAAATTTTGGTTATCGCAACACACCGCCGACTCGAAAGGGGCGTCAATGTGAGGTCAGCTTTATACAGACTTTTTATGACTTTCCCACTAATTGAAATGTCTGCCAGCAAGGGCGTCACTTTTGTAACATAAGTTAAAGAAATTCACCGAGATGTGCTACTTTGCTGCTCCTCTGTTAATATTTAAAAACAGGGTAATTTCACGCAATGAAAGCAATAAATATGTGCACAAAGTATGCTACGATGGATAATACCCCTGGTAGCGTTACTTCTCCGTCAGGCTATGGGACACTTTTGTACGCTGCCAACAATGACCGCGCGTCGGCGCCAGTGGACGTAGGGGAGTGCTGAGCAAGCAGCGTAGCTCACGCATCTGCTGGGTGGTGCGTTGGTAGGGAGTTTTCATCGCAGAATTTTACGCGCTCTATATTACACATTACGTACCGTTTGCGGAGGATCTAGAATAGTTAGTTCCTCAGTAACTTTAAGAACAATGCGGAAGACTTGTTCTGTGCGGCACTGTCGTTGAGCTTCAGAATGTTTGATCAAAAAGTGTCGTTCTTTATTTGCTCAATGACGCCGAATGACGCGAAAAGGAAAAAAACAAAGGACGCGCTCCGTTGATTCTTCAAACGTTCACGTGTGCCAGAAGCATTTTCACCTGGAAGGCATTACTCTGGGAGATCAGTGCATAATAAAAAGGCGCTTTTGTGACGCGGCCGCGCCAGAAAGCATGGGCTAGGAGCCGACACTATTCCTTGAGTTCCTATTCCTTGAGCCTTTCTTGTACATAGCCGTGCATTTTGCTCCCCCCCCCCCTTTTTTTTTATTTACAAGCAGTGCTTCGCATGATATTTGTATTTTGTTACTTGTATATGTGTTCGGCATACCTATCCGTGCAACATATCTTTTTCTTCGGGGCACTTGTGCACTTTCGTATTTTATTTATGCTGTGGATATTTCTCCGAGGCTAAAGTAACTGGCAGTACAGTAATGTATAAAGTCCAAGTAGGTAGATCAGTGCTCTGAATGTAACTTCCCTCCAGCTTACCCTTATGAAAATGGATTTAGAGTTCCTTTAGAACTCCTAATGAGTTCCTATGGAGTCAAAAGGGACTCTATAGGAACTCGCGATCTATAGAGTCGTCTGCATAGAATCTCTATAAGAAGTCTATAGAAACCTTTCTATAGAAACAAGTCATTTCACACACAATAGATGTTCTATAGAGGGTGTATTGACGTCCTATGTACTGAATTCTATAAAGTAATTTTTATAGAATGTCTTTAAAACTTCTAACGCGACCTGTCTATAGAATGGCTCTCCATTCGTTCTCTATAAATGTTCTATAGAGATTGTATTGATATCATATGTACTAAATTCTATAAAATAATGTCTATAGAAAGTTTTTAACACTTCTAATGCGGCTTGTCTATAGACTGACTCTCCATTCGCGCTCTATAAGCAGTCTATAGAGGGTTTATTGTCATCATATGTACAATATTCTATAAAATAATGTCTATAGAAACTTTTTAACACTTCTAATGCGACTTGTCTATAGACTGACTCTCCATTCACCCTCCATAAATGTTCTATAGAGGTCGTATTGACATTTTATGTACCAAATTCTATAGAAAAAAATTTATAGAACGTTTTCGGAAACGTTCTATAGAGGTCGTATTAACATCTTATGTGCCAAATCCTACAGAAAAATGTTAATAGAACCTTTTCAGAACTTCTAATGCGGCCTGTCTATAGAATGGCTCTACATCCTCCATAAAAGTTCTATAGAGGTCGTGTTGACATCTTATGTACCAAATTCTATAGAAAAATTTATAGAACGTTTTCAGAACTTCTAATGCGGCCTGTCTCTAGACTGGCTCTCCATTCCCGTTCTAAAAGTGTGCCATCATATGGTATACGTACTGAGTTCTGTAAAGGAACGTTTATAGGAAATTAAACAAGCTAAAGTGCGGCCTGTCTAAGAACGGCTCTATATTTTCACTCTGTAAACAGTACCCAGTATCCTGTGCATCGCCGGATTATGGGACCAGTGCCGCGCGCTGGATGCATGGGGCGCTGGGCAAGCGCGGCGTACTGGGAGGCGCTGGTTACTGGTGCGAAAAACAGCTCTAGCGCGTTAAATACGTGGTGCCTGGACACCGTATGTGTTTTTTTTTAATACAGAAAGCAACAGATAGCCTTTTAGAACAATATAAATCGAAAAAATGAACATGTAAAAACAGAAGTGCTCTGACCAGGATTCGATCGTCGTACCTGCAGATCCCCAGCCCGGCTCATTACCGCTACAATTGCCGCTACGCCGCGTCAGCATAGGGACATGGGCGGATAATTTAGCTTATCAAAATCGAGAAGCAGTTTTAGTTTCACAGAGAGAAGTCTTGCACAGACGTGGTAGATGCGCTATCGGCCAGCAACTAAAACTCACGCCTGTACCTCAAAGAAAAATTTGCTCTCCATATTCAATAGTGTGCTCGGAAGTGCCATAACATCGACTGCGATTGGTATTTTAGCTTCGAAAAAAAGTCCTAAATGAACCACCGACCCGGAACGCTGCATGAATGGGCTGTTACTGCCGATTTCGATAGCCGTTTCTTGTTCTTCACGCGAGGGGTATGCAATGTTTTCTTAGTTCAGTGATGCCTTTCAGTCTACACGTCTGTCTAGCCATATATATTCGTGAGAGAAACGCAGGCTAGTGCTGGGAGCCTTCGGCGACAGCACATATACCTGCGTTTATGATGCGTCACATCGGCGCTCCTCACTTCTTGTGCTGGCACTGTAGACATGAAAAAATTGTTTATTTAAAAGCACCGATGCGAATGAAATATAAAGTAATTTATCCTTTTTAGACTTCTTGAGGTTAGACGCGCCGATAGCGTGCAGACGGACTCGGCGGATACGCTATGCCTAAGCTTCGATGGGGACTGATCTCGGCGCGGGTAGATGGCGAAAGCTAAAATGTGTGTATTTGAGCCTCAGAACTCTTTTTAGTACAATAGGGAAAGTGGAAGCGCACGAATCGCCTCAGCCTTGTTATCGGTGCGATAATATCAAGCAGCGGTGGGCTTCGAACTCGGGGTCCGTTCGAGCGCGTCTGAACGACTTCTGGATTTCATGTCCACTCCACAACACTGCGACAATGGCGATAACTCCCAGTCATACGTTACGTGCGAACTACTGAAAAAGCGGCGTCCTCCGTCTATGCGTGGTTTCGTTAAAGAATTTAGCTGTCCGCCCTGTCACAAGGCAAAATGCAAAAAACGAAAGTGATTTTCAGTGTCACATGTGCAGGAATAAACAAGGCAGCTCACGCACCTTTATTCCAAGCTGCGACACGAAATAGTTCTATGACCCTAAGATATAGCGTTATTTAGGACAAGAGACTAATATCAAGCCATGAAATTGTATAAAGCATTTAATATTCAGCAGCGCTCGTCCTTGCGTGCTGGAGCCAGCGCGGCACAAACACAACCAGCGCCGTTTCCAATGCGACCCAGCTCTTATCCAGCGTTCTCACTGGTCTCGAGTGAGTCCCAGCGAGCGCCAGCGTACCCAGTGCGATCCAGTGCTCAAAAAAAAAAGAAAGAAAAAGAAAAAAGAAAAACGCGCTGGTTTCACACTGGAAGGCACTGGAAGACGCTGGTTCTTGCAATCGGCATTTCAGAGGTTTTTTACTATCAAGTAAGAGCATCGTTAAAAAGACACTCATTGACCAAGGCAAACATCACACTAATCGAAATTAGGAAAACCAAAGAAATATAACGGAAGCGCGCATTGTGGTTTATATCGCATATGCAGGTAAATCACAAAGATGTATACCAAGAAACACTAAGCAAAACTGCGCCTTAGCAATCGCGTCATATCTACTTGCTGACATGCAGTGACTGCAGCACTTGGGGCGGAAACAGATCGAACGCCGCCGCAAATTTCTGGCACATAGCACTCAAATGCACGCTGCAGAAACGATTTTTTTTTTTCAAGGAATCTTGAACAGTCACAGACCACATGAGCGCGATCCGCGCATGATAAGCGCATCGCCACGAAAGCAAGATAGGGAACACATAAGCGTAACCTGTACCTCACGGGTAAAATTAAACATCATCGTATATACGTTGCTGTGCGACGGACACAAGCGCACGGAAACATCACACACTGCACACGTGTACCTCCGAGGTTGTGTCGACAATTTCTGGGCTACATTTAAACGACAGCAGGAAGTTACTTCAATGAGAAACGAAGTGAGGGCACAGGCACTGCAGGTGGTGGTGGTGGTGAAAACGTTTATTTCCTCTGAAAAGAGGGAGTTACATGGAGGGTGCTCTGGAGTCAGGCTTAGTGCCTTTCCCCTCACAAACACTAGGTGGAGTCCCTAGTACGGGACCCCAGTGGCTTCCGCTGCCGCCATAGCTCGTTCGACCATCGCCTTTTGGGCTTTCAGGTCGCAACAGGCGAGTAGGGTCGCCTCCCAGTCCTCCCGGGTGGGGTTTGGGTGTGGAGTAAAAGCAGGGTTGGAGGGGCACGCCCACACCATGTGGTAGAGGTCCGAGGATCTCTCCCCACAGTGCGGGCACTCCCCGGAGAAGGCAGGGTCAAAGTGCTTTAGCGAGGCCGGGCACATCATGGTGTTCGTGACAAGGCGGAGGAACAGGCGTTCCTCCGCTCTCGTTAATCCTTTACACGGGTAGGGGTACAGTTTATGTCTATCTTTGTATAATTGTGTTATTTCCTTGTAAGTGTAGGTCGGCGTGGCTTCCGCTGCTTCTTCAGAGGTGGCGGGGGACGAGGTTGCCCGGTTAGAGAGCGCGCGGGCGGCTGCATCTGCTGCCTCGTTTCCTCCTAGCCCCGAGTGGGCCGGAGCCCAGACTATGAAGCGGTGGGATGGATCTCCTACGTACGAGCTATTTTGCAGTAGCCGGTAGGCCAGGTACGGGACCCAGCCCTGTTGGACGTTCCGACACGCCCCTCGCGAGTCGGTTATGATTGTCTTGGAATCGGAGTGTGTTGCCGCTAAAGCGATGGCGACTTCCTCTGCTTGAGTGACGCTTCGGGCTTTGAAGGTGAGCCCGTTCACCGTTTTGGACTCGTGGATCACTGCCGCCGTGTACCACCCGCCATGGTGCGGGCCGGATGCGTCCACGTAGTATACCCCGGGTTTCCTTCCGTAGTGGTGAGCTAAGGCCTCTGCCCTGGCCCTGCGTCTACCCTCGTGGTCGTCCCTGGACATCTTAATTGGGAGTGGTCTTACGTGCAGGGCGTAACGCCATTCCTGAGAGAGTCTTACTCTCTCCTCGGTTAGAGTCGCGTGTTCTATGTGCAGACGGGCCAAAAGGCGGCGTCCTGACGGCGTCTGCGATAATCGCGTGTATTGACCTGTGAGGTGGGCTTCTCTAAGTTCATCGAAGGAGTTCGTCATACCCAGACCTTGGAGTCTCAGGTTAGACGTGGTTATCGGGAGGTCGAGGGCCTTCTTCGCCATTTTGCGTATTATCACCTCGATGATGTTCTGGTCGTGTTTGTTGAGGCGGAGATAGGGGGTCGAGTACAGGATTCTGCTTGTTACAAAGGCATTGGCCAGCCGCAAGGCGTCTTTGCTGCGCAGTCCCCCTTTCTTGTTCGAGACTCTGCGGACCATTCGGCCCACCTGATCTCCCACCTTCTTTAGTTTGTCGAGCGTGGTCGTCACCAGCCGACGCTGGTGGATGAAAAGACCTAGGACTCTAATTTCTTTTCTTTCGGGTATCGGTTCCGATCCAAGTCTCAATTCTATCTTGTTTGTGCATTTTTTGTTGGGGCGAATGTGCACGAATTCGGATTTTTGAGGGGAGCAATGAAGCCCACATCTTTTCGCGTACTCGTTCGCCGCGGTGGCCGCCTCCTGCAGGCTGGCCTCCATTTCACCGAGAGAGCCCTGCGTGGCCCAAATGGAGATGTCGTCCGCGTACAGCGCGTGTTGCACACCCGGGACTTTCTCCAAGTGGACCGGCAGGTTCTTCATTGCCAAGTTGAAAAGCAAGGGGGATAGCACCGCTCCCTGTGGCGTCCCTCTCGTGCCTAATAGAAAGGGGCCGTGTTCCGCGTTCTGGATCCTCACGTAGGCCTGTCTGTCCGTGAGGAAGCGTTTTATATACTCGAAAGCGTTCCTGCCGCATCCCGTCTCTGATAGGTGTGTGAGGATCGCCTCGTGTGTCACATTATCGAAGGCTCCCTTTAGATCTAGGGCCAGCACTATCTTATCCCCGTTCGGGATGTTCGATCGGGTTTAGTACCTCCCTGCTGAGTTGCAGCAGGATGTCCTGAGCCGATTTATTTGGCCTGAAGCCGTACATCGAGTCGGCGAAGACTCGCTTGTTTTCTAGGTACTCAGATAGTCTGTCTCTGACCATAGCTTCCATCAGTTTACCCACGCACGAGGTGAGAGAAATAGGTCTTAGGTTATCCGTATCTATGGCCTTGCCCGCCTTGGGGATGAAAGTTATCAGCGCCGTCTTCCACTCCGTGGGAAATGGAGCTTCGCCCACCCAAATCGAATTAAAGTGTTCTAGGAGGGATTCGTATGCGCGGTCCGGCAGATTGGCTAGGAGTTTTACCGAGATCCCGTCCCTTCCTGGCGCGGTCCCGCGTTTCATCCTCGCTAGAGCGGCCTTGAGTTCGTATATTTTGAAAGGTTCGTCCAGCTCAGCATTTTGGGCTCCATTGTATCTGTAAGCGTCTCCCCTTGGATCTTGGGTTGTGGTCAGGTACTGGTCCCGAAGCTTCAGTGCAAGCTGGGCCGTATTTCCTTGAAATGCATGTACCGCTCTCTGCAGGTGCTTGTGCGTCTCGGTGCGCGTCTGGTTGGGATCTATGAGTGCCCGGAAGAGGCGCCATGTGTTCTTGCTAGACATCTGCCCAGCGGCCGCGTTGCACCTATCTACCCAGTTCGCGTCCGCGAGTTGCGCCGCGTACTCCGCCGCTTCTTTAGTGATTGCCGCGATCCGAGCTCTTAGCTTTCGGTTATGCTTCTGTCTACGCCATCTTTTGACCATGCTGCGTCTGGCTGCCCAGAGGTGGAGGAGGTGGGTGTCCACGTCCGTCACCGCCTCTGAGAGCTTTACCTGCGTTTCCGTCGAACGCAGGTTGATCAGCAGCTGTTTTGTCCAGGCTTGATATCCCTGCTCCTGGATGGAGCTTACCTCGTATTCCTTTCTAAATTTCGTCCAGTCCGGCAGCATAGTGTGCCCCGTAGGCCTGGTAAGGGGTTTCGTACGGATCGTTATGGTGATCAGGCAGTGGTCACTACCGAGAGTTTCCTCCGTATTCGTCCACTCCACTCGCCTCGCGTTTTTCGTGAAGGTTAAGTCGGGACACGTGTCCCTCTGCACCGAGTTCCCTATCCGCGTGGGGCACGCCGGGTCAGTGTGTAGGGTTAGACCTAACGCGGACGCCGCCTCCGCTAGCTTCCGTCCTCGTATGTCTTCTCGATGATAGCCCCATGAGGGACTCTGCGCGTTGAAATCTCCCATTACTAGTAACGGGTCTCGTCCTGCTACCCTGATAGCTCTGCTCAGGAGTGTGGAGAAGGTTACGTTTTTTGCTTTAGGTGGGCAGTACACGTTCAGGATGTGTAGCGGCGAATCCTCCTTTTTCAGTGGCAGAAGAGTCACCATCACGTGCGAAAAGCTGGTTTGTAATTCTAGATCTACCAAATTTGCAGTGTAGTTTTTGTGCACAAAGATGCACGTTAGGGGGTCGAGTTGGAACGTTTTGTAGTTTGTGAGGCTCACGTTCCCGCCAGGTTCCTGTACGGCCACCACTGCTGGAGTATGCTCGTACGTAGACAGGTGCATCCTAAGATCCGCTCTCTTAGTCCTCGATTTCAAGCCTCGACTATTCCACTGCGTTAATGTTATGGGACTCTTTTTAGTTTGTCTCGCCATGTTGTATCTGGAGATTGTTGTTATTCTGGAGGGGAAATTGCTCCTGGTGGTCTTCCTCCTCGTCCTCGCTTATCACCCTACGCATCCTGTAGGCTCGGGGAGTCTGGAGTCTCCTCGTGTTAGCGTATTTGCGAACCGTCATCGCTTTCGCTATCTGTTGTGAGACTATGGTGGGAATGGATTCCTGGACCCTTCTCATCATAGCTTCTAGTTTATTTTCAAGACTAGGTTCTGTGTCGCTTTCCATCGCCTCCTCTTGCTGAGGTGGCTGGGGTTTAGCTAGCGTACTTTCTAGTTTGCTCGTTAGCACCGCGATCTGCGCTTTTAGGGCTGCTATCTGGTTTCGTAACTCGGTTTCTACTGGGTTGGGTGTGGGTGGAGAGGAAGGTTTGGGAGGAGGAGGAGGAGAGGCGGTCCCACTCACCTGCCGCATCCCGTTCTGGACTATGCTGGCCCAGGTCTTCTTTTGCTTGGGTTGATCAGAAGTCGACTCCCTGCTAGGTGGAGGGGGCGGGAGATTCCCGCTTCCTCCCTTCTTCTTCTTCTTGTTTTTTTTCTTCTTTTTCCTCCTCCTTTTCTCCTGATTGCTGGATTGTTGCTGCGCGTTCGTGCGAAATTTCGCCGTGCAGTCTCTGGAGTTCGTGGCGTGTTCGCCGCCACACACCGCACATTTTGGGTTGCACAGGTGAGGGGACCGCACTCCCTCCACAAACGGGGCTAGCGTTCCGCAGAGTCCGCAGTTTTCTTGTCTCGGTGTCGGGCAGGTATCTGGCCTATGCCCCACTGTGCCGCACAAGTTACACGCTGGTATGGTGCGGCGGTACCTTGCTACCGGTATGACTTGCGCGTTGTACAGTACAGCTCTGGGCTTGTACTTGCCTTCGAAGGTGATTCTGGCTTTGTTAGAAGTTCCGAACTTTCGGATCTCCAGGATGGTGCTTTCTCCGTGAAAGCTTTTCACCTTCCCTCGCAGGGACTCGGTGGTTTTCAGATTGGCCACTGTGATGACTCCGTGAATCACGTTGTCTTCGCTCTGTTTTACGTACCCGTGCAAATGGAGGTCTGCTCCTTCTTGGATTTTTATCGCAAAGTCCCCGACCAGTTTGTCTGCCGCGTGGATGCTCGACGTGCCCACGATGATCAGGTTTTGGTCCGGGGATATTGTGAAGTAAAAGTTGTCCGCTTCGGCCTCCCCGACTCGCTGTCGTAGGGCTAGGCCTAGCTCACCGTGTTGTAAGTTCTTCAAGCTTGTCGCCGTTAATGGTTTGATGATTAGCACCACATCGTCTGGTCTAAATCTGCAGAGAAACTTGGGTTTCCATGCAGCTTTGACTTGCCTTGGGCCTCCGGCTGCGCGCTCATCGGGTGCCTTGTCGGGTTGCGCATGGTGGCCTCCGTGAGCTGACGTGGCCTTCCCTTGTGCGCAGGCTTGGAGTTTCTGGGCTCTTGTTTCAAAGGCCCGGATCACATTAGCGTTGCAGGCTTGGTCCCGACTGGTCTGCGGCACAGTTGTCCATGCCATGCCTTCCGGGTCGTAGCCGCGTTGCTGGTTTGCGCTTGCCATGTTGGCTTGGAGCGGCCTCCCCGCCGCCGAACGCCGGCGTTCAGCCTTGAGGCTGCGTCGCGGCGCTATGGCGGATGGGAGGAAAAACGCTTAAAAAGGTCAACAAATCGGCCCACCGGAGTGGGAGTGGTCTCCCTGCGTGCCGGCTGACTTGCTGGTCCTGTCAAGTCCAAAATTGTCGGGATCAAACGCGTTGGGCCGCCGCCACGGTCGAAAATCGCCGGAGCCGATGTCCCATGCGTCCGCTCGCTACGCGCGCTGGTAGCGTCCCCCCACTGCAGGTAACGGCTGCGCATAAAGTCAGTTAGGGTTTTAAGGCCAGTGACCGAGGTTGAAATCGTTAAAATCACACCGCAGCGATAGCTTACACAGGGTAAATTGTCGAGATCTTGAAGGCCATGCTTTTTGCTGACTACATGTGGCATAAGCGATTCAAAAGCAAGAATACTGCATGTAATTTATTTCTGCCCTAAACTATAGCACACAATATGAGCACGCTTCTTGTCTAGCAACATATGTATGTAGTTCGGCTCAAAGGCCGGCTCAAAACGGCACAAAACCTGCTGTAGTGGGTATTATTGTAGGAATCACGGAGGCCACAGCAGCCGCACTATTATACAGACGGCGCTGGCGGCGCCGGTATTTTCGTATTCAACGCGACAGGTAGAATACGAAGCTACGGCGTGTTGTTATTGCTCCGTCTTCAACGGTTGTCGTGCGAGCTGCGTCGATGTGTTTGTTTGACCGTGTGTTATTAGGTTTGCTGTAATGAAATGAGACGTAGTTCGCGAGCACGAAAGTGCCAGAAGATGGCTTGAGTCTCGCTGTAAGCACGCCGTATGCGTGGCGCGCCAGCTAAATGTGGACCAACGATTTTCATGCCATGGAGTGCGTTCCCTTTGTCTCCGCTTGTGTTCGTGGAAAGTTTGGTGGACGGCGCAGAGAAGTAATGCGTATTATTAGCGCGCCTCAGCTCGTCCACTACCCAGTGGCTTGTTTGCTGCAAGTAACATCGCAGACGCATCACTGGAAACTTGGAGAGTGCCTTTCGACCTCGTCGTACTGTTGAAACGGTAAGCAATCGTGCTCGCCAACTACACGTGCGTTCATCCGTGTTGTGTGTGCTTCCCGTGTTTGTATAGAGTGCCTTGCGAACGTAGTAAGTGGAACACCCACGACAACAGTGAACCCTGTGCTGATACTTGCTACGCGCTGGTTGTAAGAATTGTGTACGCAACTCTATTGCCACAGTGCGGAATTGATAATCCTGATAAGCGTTTGCTTCCCCTGAGAAAAGTTTCGGAAATCGTGTTCGCCTTGTGCAGTTGTGCGTGAGCTCCCGCCTGTCTGCTAAAGTTGCATAGTAACGACCCGTCTACCTCTTCATCGATTCTTTCTTCAATGACGTTTCCTCACTTATAAATGCTTCGACGTTGTGCACAATCTCTGCTTACGAGGTTTTTGGCTAACGAACAGTTCTAAGAAAAAAATGTAAGCCAATCACAGCTTGCTACTAGTACAGCTTTATTTCCAAGGCAAGATGTGTTGACATAACTGACTTAACTAAGCATGACAGGGGAACGTTGCCTATACTAAGTAATGGAAAAAAAAACATTAAGTTTAGATTGTAATCTGCTGCTGCGGTGCGTCCAAAACTTTATTTGATGTAGAGGTCCGCATTGTCATGACATTCGATGATTTCGAGCATTTGCTCTCCTTCCACATTAGTGCAGACATTGTTTTCGTGACTCTTTTAGGTGCTGATTGCATGTTTTCACGATATCACAGCTTTATTGTGCCACTGCTTTAAGCTAACATAGAATTGATTTTGTAGTGGCGAGGCCGTGACCCACAACATTAACTACAAGATCGAGGAGCCTCAAGAAATGCCGACCCTGTGGATATATGGCTGCAGCAGCATGGCGTGTGATCTGGATCGTCATGACAGGTGTGTATGAAATGTACGTGTTCCAAAAAGAGGGCTTGGTGTCATTCATGGTGAAGTTTGTTGACACATTACTTAATGCAGCATACTAAAGAGACTAAATATTTATGCAACCTTATTGAACTTGCTACCTATTAGTGTGCATAGCCATTATGCCCACATGATTGTGTTCTGTATAAAACTATACCCAACCATTCCTGATGTTTAGTATTTCTTTTGCGTAAGTTGCTTACCTGCAAGTTACATATATTTTTTGCTTTGTACATAGTGTATTTATGACTTTTTATTGGGGTTTTATTCTTTGAAAACTATTTCCTATGCTGTACCCCTATTTGCATATTTTTTTTTCTGTTTGTGCTAGAATCTCGTGCAGTTTTCTGTGCATGTAGGAATTCGAAGGGTAGTGGACTAAATATGTCGCAGGTCTAAGCACGTAGTGTGCACATCTTTGTTTATCATTGATATCTTTACAGTTACTTCTCTGTTCCCATAGTAACAGCCACTGCAAAATACACATTTGGTGGGCTTTAATTTCTTGAAAATTAATATGAAGGTCAGTATTTACTAAGCTGCATTTACTTCTGTAGTACATAGGCACAGACTGATATGGATACCTTGTTGACCTACACAGGATGCCTTTTTTGTTTGTTGCATTAAATATGGGGGCTCACCCACATCTCTTACTATATATGTGGTATGCCTCATCGATTTCACTTGTCAGTTTTTACGGTGGATGAAAACAGATGAACAATTCTAATCCAACATGAAGCCCCGTTGTGGAAATGTACGGTCAAGTTGGATGACCATACTGGATCTCTTATACACATGAGAAGATACCGGCCAGTTTGCCGTATGTACGCTTGACCACATGTGAAAGGGATACAGTGCACTCACTGCCTGTGACACACGACAAATTTGGTGGTATCTTTCACCGAGCAAGCCTCCCTTGCCTGCTTGCCTTTCTCAATTCTCTTGCACACTGCTGTGCATATGGCACCCTGACAAGAAAGGCTTGCTTAGATACCACTACATTTGTCTTGTCTGTCAGGGGTAGTGTAGTCTATTCTTGTGATCATGTGTATATTTGGTCAAATGTACATGCAACAGATTGGCCGGTGCCTCAACACGTACCTAAGACAGCACCATAATTCACTCCCCGGATCAGTATGTTCGTCCCACTTGACCATGCACCGATGGGACTGGGGCTGCGCACCTGATTTAGACTGTTCATCAGTTTTGTTCAGCTGCGGCAACCAATTGGCCAACAACATCGCTGAGGAATGCCACATAAAAAGACTGGGTCACAATCTGTTTACTGAATTGTCCGCAACCTTCGTAGTAACAAATTTGTTTGTTGCAACTAGTTTTAGGCACGTTATTTCTTGTTAAATTTTCTGCTTGACCTATACAGCAGTTATGCAATCAGTTTTCAAAGTTACTTGATTAGTATAATTTTTGTTTTCTGTTTTTCACATGCCAGGTTGCAAGAAGGACCCTTTTTAATTAAAAGTGAATTAACATTTCAATTGCAATTGGGCAGTCTTATCATTGCGTTTAGGATACATATCAGTGTACATACCCGTACTAGATTAGAAACTCATTGTTTCAATAACTCAAAAAGCACGAATATACTGTGTCCATTGTATCTGACAGTGACACCGCGACTGTGTTCCAAATACCACAAATTGGCAGTTATCCATCATAGTTTGCGAAAACAACTTAAAACATTATTGTTCCCGATACAATGCATACTTAGATGCCCAAGCTCCATGTGAGAAATTTATTATTCGCATATTAAGCATAGTACATACCAACTATGGCTAATAGCGGATGGAATATTAATTTTGTCTACCACTCAGCAATAGAAGCCAGTAGGTCATCCCCTTTTCAAAAAAAAAATTTTCTATGCATAGTGTGACATCTGTATAGGACTCTTAGCTCATGGGTGTTCCTACTTGCTTATGTTATAAATGGGAATGTGTTGTCATTGCAAGATGAGATTAATGTGTGACTAGGCTGTTGTCGTTCGGAGATGCTTTTTGTCATCAGCAATGATATTCTACTGCCAGGCACATTGGCCCAGTGCTGATGTCACCGAATCTTGGGAAAGTAAAAATATTCTCAAAAGTGATTCTCAAAAGAACTGCCACTGTTTGGCAGAGTGGTGGGGAGGTGGGGCGTTCTGCCACCTTTCTGTTATAATTTTTTTCTGAAATACTGAAATGAAACTTAGCATAATGCTACAACTATATAGATATTTGTGGCATGTTTGTGCCTGCTAATACATTATGACTGAATGTTCATTACACCTTTTGAAAATTATTTCAATTTTATTTTCCAGGCTCCACCGTCGCCGTTACTAGACGGACCAAATGAGGCCAAAAACTAGCCTTTCCTCGCTCCATTCCTGGGAAGTGAAATAGCAGGTGGTCATGTAAGAATGAACTTGCAACCATGTGGGCAGTAGCCAAAGCTCCCTACAGTTCATGCTGGTGGTGGAATGATAAGACAAACCGCAATATTTATTTGTTTACTTATTCACTTAATATTTATTTATTCATATCTCATGAATACTGTGCAGTTTTTTTCGCAAGGAGTCAGGTAAAATTAAGAAATATTGTTGCATCAAAGTAAACGTTATTTGAAAAAGCATAATTCACATAGCACGAATTCATAGAAACTGTAAATTTTGAAGAAACAGAGCAGTAAGGTTAACAAATCTTATATAACAAAAAATGAGATCACATTTCTGTTGGACCTAATACCATAATTTAATCTGTCAAATTAGAGATACCATATGCTGCTCTAATATACAATCACTAATTTATGAGTAGATGCGCGAAACTCTCAAACATTGCAACAATTTCATGCTAGCTGTAAATTCATATATACAGTTTGTTGACTTTAGACATAGCAGATGGAGTCTGCAGAACTATGATATCTCTTTCTGGCACAGAGACGGGCATTAGTAAGCTTCGTGGTGTTATTTTTCTTAAACCTGCCAAATAGTCCTTCCTGCAACAGGTAGAATTCTCAAATGCCGCAAACTTAATTCAAATTAGTGCTGTGGTTGTCTCAAAAGTATTTCTGTATTTTGGATGTATTTGAGTAGGAAAATTTACAGAATTAACGAACTTGTGCTAGCTCTTTTTTTTATTTACAGTTGTAAACTAAGTCCTTTTCCTTCAAGTTTTGCTATTTTCAGCAAATTTTAATAAAAATTGATGGTGTTAATGTAAAAACTATAATTTAAACATTTTTAAATGTATCAAACCTCATCAAATTTGGTTGCATAGTTGCCGAGAAAAACGATTTTACTGTTCATGTGCATTACATAGGAGCTCCTGAGCTAGATCTCTTTTTTAGTCATTGCGTGTGTCGGTCTGGTTTGTATTTCTCACCCTAATTAGAATATTGGCTCTGATCTCAAAATTGTTTCCCTTACAACGAAATACAAGCTTTTAAACTTTTTACGATATATGCTGTACTGCTCTATGATAACCCCTGTTTGCCACATTTTTGCAGGGCCTACCAGTGCTAATTTTACACATAAACATAGACTAAAATGCTGTGTGGTTTCGGTATATGGTGTACTTATCTGTGAAAGCCATTATTTGCCACATTTTTGCAGCGACTGCCAGTGTTATTTTTGCTCAGACTAAAATGCTGTGTCGTTTCGTCAGGCTGACACAACATTGCAGTGCACATTCATATCAGTCTATTTTCAGGCTTTAGTATCCAAACATTTAATGTGCACTGCTGGAACAGGCACTTCTTTTGCAGTTTTAATGGTATGGTTTCTTGTCCTAGTCAAGCCTGTTATTGCGAGGTGTCAACTGTAATCAAGTCTGCCACTGATTCTTTTACCTCATGTTTCGTGTGTTTGCACCACCAGCTTGACCTGAGAAGCATGTTGGCAGCTACAGTTTGTGTGTTGCAAGTTCTAGTCTGAAGTGTGTATGTCACATATATGAAGCATGTATCTAGTCTGAAGTGCAATAAACATTTCAAACTGAATACTTTGTGGTTGTAGCACCAATTATTTTGCCACTGCATTTACTGTAGTCCTTATTGCCTACAGTAGAACTTTGGTAAATTGCAAGTACTTTACACACATCGGCCTAGCTTTTATAGGCATTTGCTTGTAGGGACTCGAAAGCAACTCGTTAGAAATATTCTATAGAAATTTGCCTTTAGCATCTCTAAAGAAACTCGATAGAAATATTCTATAGAAATTTCTTTAGCACATCTAAAGGAACTCGATAGAAATATTCTATAGAAATTTGCCTTTAGCATCTCTAAAGAAACTCGATAGAAATATTCTATAGAAATTTGTCTTTAGCACATCTAAAGGAACTCGATAGAAATATTCTATAGAAATTTGTCTTTAGCATCTCTAAAGCAACTCGATAGAAATATTCTATAGAAATTTGTCTTTAGCATCTCTAAAGCAACTCGATAGAAATGTTCTATAGAAATTTGTCTTCAGCATCTCTAAAGGAACTCGACAGAAATATTCTATAGAAATTTGTCTTTAGCATCTCTAAAGCAACTCGATAGAAATGTTCTATAGAAATGTGTCTTTAGAGTTCCTATAAGAATGCGGTGGCCAAATAACTTTTGAAACTCTATAGGAAAATTCTATAGGCAATCAAAATAAACACAATAAAGTTCTATAGAGAAAGTTCAAAAGACTTTCTAAAAAAACACATTAAAAATTTTTGTAAGGGTAGGTAAGGCTTCTCCTCGCAGATCAACCACTGTTACGATCGGCTAGAGGGGGCAGCGACCTGCGAACCTCCCCTGCCTTCCTGCTACTAATCAGCACTGTTAAGCTCACAATACGTCCCATAAGCATCACCCAGTCGGCAAAGAGGCCCGACATAGATTGTGACGGGTGAACAAAGAAGCTCCCTTCAAGCTAACTGTCCAGCAAAGCCCATTAATTGATCCAAGCGGCGAACCTATTCAGTAGGAACGGTGTCCACGTCAGGTTCCCAGATTGCCACATGGTTGCACAATATCTGCGGTCCATTGCACAACATTGGAGGTAAAGCGCGGCGGAATGGTGCGACGTAGTGGTAGGGATTTGGCGAATGACTCGGCGATTACGATTTGCCGAGACAGTCACCAGATTCCCTAGTCTAGTCATCTAGGGAAGACGACTGTCTTAAAAGTAGACACCCTTGATGCAGTGAGTGTGTGCTAGTGTGTGCTGACGCGCCCTGTTGTACTCTCCCTAAAATATATAGTCTCCTCTGACATGTAGCTCATGCTACTAGAACGATGTACTGCTGTTCCGTGCTCCGACCAGTAGGAGTCTTCCTGTTCAGTAAATAAGCTTGCCTCTCATATGTAAATAAAACCCTTGCTGCGCTCCTCATCCTCTCCACCTCGTAATCATCACGAAAGAAACAACCCTCGTCAAGAAAGCTCGAACGACAGCGTGGGCCCGCTTAGCGTTCGTGTGTAGTCCCGGTAGCGTAGGCTAGATTGCGATCCTCAGTGTGACGCCGGGCTCCGAGGCCACGACTTCCGAACCCTACAACACGCAATTGCTGCCCTTGTTGTCCAACTTTTGCTCAACTGATAGGCGCGTCTGGATGACTTGTTGGTGAAACGACACTAATAACTCGCTCAGGCGCAAACATGTTTCGCACCACTCATTCCTTTTATCTGTTCAGCAAACTTTGAAAACAATTTCAAGTCTTTGCCACATTCACGAAAAGTCTGCTAAAGGTTATTCTGGACTGCGCCTCAGAGCTGTAATAATAATGTAAACTATGTGAGATAGCGAGACTAGAGAATTGCGCATGTTCGTTTTTTGAGTAAGCCAGATGTAGATGCCTTTGCCGCTTACGCCATAGGTGCTCACAGCAGCAACAGGACCACAGTTTATCAGATGTCTTCATGTGTAAATCTATAGCGATGCTCCGACACGGAGATAAGCCACGAAGGCATCGAAAGCGCTGCGCAGTTGCTTTCAACGGAGTGATCTAGCTTTACGGTTGATATGTCGATCTTATCTGTGATGCCGTAAGATACCTGAAATCAAACTTGTAAAGTAAAATCGGTCATAGTTATTTAGGTGCGCCGCAGTAGACGGCTTTCAGACAAGGATTCCTTCACACCACCAATACATTGACACAGGACAGCATCCTCTCCTCGCTCGAGTGTTCTACAAGCTGTAATTTGAACGCTCAACTTTGTCAACATATGTGCTGCACTCAAGTTCGGGGAAGAGCAGAATTTGAGATAGCTCTAAAAGGTAACCCTGAAGTCATCTGAGTAACTCTGCAACGGAAACCACCTAATCGAGCCGATGACACCGGCGGCGATCGTAGCTTCCTTGTCCGCAGCGGTACTGCTAGTGGCAGCTTCTGCGTGGGTAGCAAACTCGACCTTATGATTTGTTACCAGTAAAAAAACTATCAAAGGAAAGTATCAAAGGATTTTGATAATGCCCAGTCCTTCATATTAGGCACGCTGTCTTTACCAATGGTAAAGGCAACGTGTCGCTGTCACTCCTGCATCATTGAAGCGTTTTGAACCGAACGCAGTGGAGTTACACAGAGCGCCGCTTAAAAGCGAAGTTTTGTCGGTTCCCATATTAAAGGCTCTTTTATTTGGATCACTCCTTTCTAGGGTAACTGAATATGCGCCATTGCTCATACGCCCATTCTCGGCCAATCTCCCAGAATGGATGTGTGCCACCATCACACAAGTGGTATAGAACCCCTGAATATATGTTTAGCTAGGGCATAAGTTGGAGATGTTGGAAGCCACGTGCATCCTGTTACTCCATTTCATCTGTGTAGTCAGGTATACGTAGTACTTATTTGTACCCACACGACTCCCATCAACATTCTTCCTTCGACAAACATCGTACCCTATTTTGTTGTAGCGCAAGCTGAACGACGAGGACAACAGGAACGTTCATTTGATACACACATCCCCTACATGCATACGTTCGCCCAGAGATAAAGAAATAAATTCTGGAAGGAGCGGCATCAACGTTCTTTTTTCCGCGCCTAATAAATTGGTGAGCCTGTGTAGAAACACAAGGCCAGACAGAAACACAGGTACTGCACGCGAAAAGGAACATAAAAACAAATTCATTGATTGCATCGCGGGTGTGGCACACCGCCTTCCTCTCACTTGTGGACGATCCTATAAATGTATACACTGGTCACACTGGTAGAGGCATAAATGATAGGCTACGAGAACACAATGACAAAGTAAACAATGTGGCTGCTGAGGGCTTTCTTGCCATCCGCTGCCAAAGATGCAAATACAAACCCAGACTTAAAGAAACAGTCATCATGAGTAGTAGCAGGTGTGAGATGACGCGCCTGATAATAGAAGCTAGACACATATCAATATTTGGTGACACATGCGTGAGTAAGCCTTCCGTTTCATTATCCACAAAAGAGCTCGATTATCTTTGTTCGTGTTGAACGTGTACATGTCTGTCAATCGCTATGGTAAAAAAGTGCCTGCATGTGGTATACTCTGTTTTTTTTTTTGTTTTTATGTTTACCGAGCTTTTACACGTGTTATATGACGTATCGAGGGTATGTATAGCGACGAGAACTGTTATAAATCAATCGTTGAAAATAGCGCCGCGTATGTCACATCTACATCTCTCTTGTGCTTGTCGTTCAGCTTGCACCACAACAAAGTGAGATATGCCGCACCAACAAGCTCCTATAGCTATCCTCATTAAGCATCGTACATCCCCTCCACGCTTGTGACACACAGAAGTGACAATTGCTGGCGAAGTGACTATGCGCGTGTCAACCGCTACTGCTGCTACCTGGCTAACTCAAACATGCTTTCGCATCCGTTAGATATCAACATTGCGTGCTGAATCTGTGTGTTTTCCTCAGTGACGAACATAGATCTACGGCAGCCACCTGCGGCTTATCCAACACCTCCCCTAGACCACCACCGTCAAATGGTTAAGTCAAAAGCCTGTAGAGATGCGGCTAGTAAGATTACATTAAAGACGAATGACGAACGTTTTCGAATACTCACTGAGTGTTAGTGCTTATGGGTAGCTGGCACTTTGTCAGGAAATTATTTGCCTTTTCGCCAGCGTCCACGGAAAAGCTGTACATTATTGTCCCGCAATAAACAAACTTCCAAAAAAACAACAAATAAGCAGTGTTTTTTTTTTTTCAATGCAGCACTGCAACTTGTTGCGCCATGCTACAATTACGCATTTGGCCGATCGCCAATGCTTGTCCCCACACGCCGACTGCATACATGATTATTCTGTAAGGCAGCGTCTCGTGGACCTAATGAGGCAATGAGCATTGTTGCCCCCATTCTTTCGTTCCACGGCTCATACGCATGTGGCAATGATAAACCATGGCGAGGTCCGTGGTTTCGCTTTCATCTACTTTGAAATGAATATTTCTTCTCACCATGCTAAGAGACGTTGCACAATCAGAACGTACGACTGAAATGACGAGCCTAATCAGGTGCGCTGAATATGTTTCAAAACTGGCATTACGTCTTTTTTTTTTAATCCGACATACCTGTGCTAGTTGCTACACCACTGCGAAATCGAAACGTCTTCGTTCTTATTTAGTACATCCGAGCGACGTCATTGGAAATGTCTGCCGACTGCACTTTTGGGAACGTTCTGCAATAGCAGCCGTCTGATGAAGCCTCTTCTGTCAGTCCGTAACCTTACGTCAGCGCTGAGTGAAAAGGTCAGCCTGCCTTCCTAACGTAGTACGCCGCACCCGTATTCGCCAAACAAAAGGGAAGTCAGAAACAGTTCGCGCAGGTCGGAGGTAAATGGCAAAGTAGAGATGAAAGGGCGGGCAGACCAAGAGTGGACGAAAAGCGCCAAGGGCAGCGACGGGCGAGGCACAAAGTGCGTGTAGCACTTTCTCCGAGCTTGCAGACGGGCCGAACGGCGGGGTGCAGGGCATTAGCGCGCGACAACCTTCCACCCGATGCCTGGCGCGTAACGCGATGCAAACGCCCCGCGGAAGAAGAAGCAGCTCGGCCTTCACTGCCTTCCTGCCTTGCAAGGTGCGTCGGGGTCCAAAGGGCGGGGGGCAAAAATAAAAGCCGAAACCAGGGCACGTAACCCATTAATTTCCGTTAGGGCCCAAGGAGCGGAGGCCTTCACATGGGGCTTGCTCGCAGGTTTGCCGCCGCAGACTTCCGAACGAAAGCGCCGGGTTTATTCAATTATGCAGCACGCTTTCTCTCCCTTTCCCCGACCCAGCGCTCATTCTCATTATCACGCTTCCTTGACTTTCGTTCTCTCTCTCTCTCTTTTCCGTTCGAGCGCGTGCTTGGGCATCCAGTGCTCCTGGCGGTGGGCTCTAAGGAAGGAGCACCCGTTGCTTCGAGACTGATAAACAGGTGTACAGAGAAAAAAAAATTAAGAGCGTGGCCCTGGCTATGTCTGGTCCCTTGGTTAAGTACATCTCCTTCCCTCCTAACGTGCTGGCTCTTGATGTCGATACTAGGTAGGCCCGACTAGGAAAAGTTTGCTTTGAATTGCGGCAGCGTATACGGACGTTAGGCTTGCGCCGTATAGCTGTAAAGGACGTAAAAAAAATGCGCCGACTTAATATGGCAGGTCGCTTACTCGGTTAGCACCGTCTCTGTTTGCAACGTGCCGCCCAGACTTGGGAGGTCCGACAAGTAAAGCTTTCATTTGCATTCAGCCGGCGTACTCCACTATGCCTTAGTCCGACACGTGTGAGAATACTGTTCAACTACGTGCTTTCGTCGAGTACTTTCTACGCGTAAATGGTTCTGGCGATGTTTAGACTCACAAACTTTGACAACGAACGCTTGAATGCGAGCTGAGTCTGTTATGGAGAGGGTGTGCAGGAGTAGGGGGCACCAGGTTTTCGTACCCTAGCACTAACAAGTGAATAAAAATTAAATTATGCGTAGTCATACCTACCCCTAGTGCGCGGTTGGAATACAAAATGAAGGAATGACACAGCAAAGCGCTTTTGTGTCGCAGCGCTATGTTATGTCGCTCTATGTCTCGTGTTATTTCTTTTCTCAGTAAGCCATGTTACCGACCAGTACACGTAAGCACAATACTGCCGTTGAAACATTCATCCTTTTTTACGGAGCTCATTCCTGCATAATTTTTTTGCAAAGGGGAACGCAGAAGCGTTGCGGAAGAAAGGCGATCTGCACAGGAAAGACGTTCACTCGGTGTTTGAAGCACTCACTTTGCACTTGGTGAAAACATGCTTAGTAGCAAGTGATCGTCTTTGCTGTCCAGGTCTCCTTATTTCCGCAACGCTTCTGCGCTCCCCTTTGCAAAAAATCATGTCAAATCAACTAGCCCAACAGCTTACTATTCATTCCTGCACGTTTTGCTCCTCAGAGAAGGAACGCAAGAGGAAAGTTCGCGTTTGGCTGGCATGTGCACCGTTAGGCTTGGCTACCAGCGACAAACGAATACAAACAAGAAAAATACAACTGATGCTCCCTCGCGGGGACTTCTCGTCACTTTGCAGCGTCTGTGCTTTCAATACGTTCTTAAGCGCCTTTTGATGCTGAAGCGTAGCCGAACTTAGAAGGAAAGTTTGGTTTGGAACTCAGAGGGCACTGACCTCGTTGCGCTTTGACTTCCTCCCTCGAGCGGCAAGTGCTTATCGCGCTTCCGTCTTTCGCACTTGTAAGTTGTCCATCCTTGAGGCCCAGGGCCCGATCGACGACTCAAGAAACTTGTTCCCTCGTGATTATCGCCGCCGGGCTGGGGTATATTGATCGACAGCCACGGGCACGGCCTGGGTCTAGTTCAGCAGTGAGCACGAGGCGCCGTGGCCGCATGCTAAATGTATTCCGCCAGAGCTGGCAGGGTGGCTTCACGCAGCTGGGCGCGCATCGGATGCCGTGCGCGGAAGCTCACTTACTTCCTGCAGGCGCGCGCTATAGGTGTAGGAATAGGATTCCTGGCACGCGGATGCAGATGAGCGAGTTATTCGCCGGAGTACGGTGGCAGTGTGCGTGTGCTCCTCTCTCTCTCTCTCTCTCTCTCTCTCTCTCTCTCTCTCTAGGCGGGCGGGCGAGCGCTCGACGAACCGCAGCTTCGTTAACGAAATGTGGCGGCGGCCGCCGCTATAGCTAGCTCTAACCGATGGGAGACGCATCAAGCTTCGCGCGCTTTGTGGTGGAGTACTTTGCCGGCCCGTTGGTTAACTTCCCTCGGGTCTGCTCGCCTGCGCGCCGGTTTCCCGAGTTGCGAAAGGGATAGGGTGAGGCGTGTACAAGTTCTTGAGCGCAATCATCGCCGATTAGCCAAGGTGGTCGTAGCATAGCGCAACTCTTGAGTGGCGCCGCAACAGTTGAAAAGCGAGTCGGGGAGCGCGTTGCAGCGGATATATTCGCCAAACAGGATTTGTGCTAAGAATGTGGCGCTGTTGAAAGGGGATAACGTTTTTTTGGCACGGTGAAATTTGTTCCGTCAGAGATAGGCGGAGACATCCGTGTCGCCTCCTTCCAGATGATTCTTCGCCTATCGCGCGTAGTGGGCTGCACCACTTCTCTTCGGTACGACCAACGAAACAGGAGCCTCCAATATGCGTCCCCCTCAGTCGTCGCTCACATCTCCAGTGAAATTGGAAATGTTAACTGACTGCAGAATTGTGAAGACTATTTCTCTATATGGTTTGGACGCTTTGCTACCCAGTCGCAGGAAAAGGTCACCCATCATTGAGAGCTGGGCAGATTGCCGCCGCACCAACTTTGATTCAGCAGCTTCGTTGCTGGCGTTGATTAGAGGCAATGGTGCGACAGTATTTTCTTGAACATCATCAGCGTTACAGACGATGAAGCTAGGGAGGACTGAGCGGCTAACAATAATTCGCCTCCCTCATGCATCATGTAACCTTCGGACAGCACAGCCATTTTTCATTTAGCGCTGGAAATTTTATTCATTCGTTCGAAGGTGAGTGAGATGCAACAGTCGAAGCAATATGGGCTGAGACGGTAGTTAGTGTGCTGAGTAATGGTTAATATAAACCCAACTGCTGAAATTAAAATTGCGAGCGATGTGTTCGCGGCAATAAAATTTCTGCTGTCAAGCCTCTACATAAATTTACGGGAGTCATATTAGGATGAAAGGTGTGGAATATTATATGCCATTTCGCAAATAATTCTTGTTATCATCCGCAGGAGGCATTGAAAGTTCGCTTGTACCCGTCATAGTCTACCAGATGATTCCAGGATTTCCAATTCCTGATAATATTAAGGTCCTGTATAACTAGGCACCCCTAAGAACATACAAATTTGGGAGATGTCCCAATTCTTTGAGTGAGATGTGATATACCAAAGAGCGAAGCACCCGCCATGGTGACGTAGTGGCATGGCGTTTCGCTACTATGCCCGAGGGCGCGGTATCGAATCCCTGAAGCGGCGGCCGCATTTTGATAGGGGTGAAATGAAAAAAAAAATCGTCTGCGTGCCACCATGCATTCAGTGCACGTTAAAGAAACCTCAGGGGGTCAAGATTAATCCGGAGTATCTCATTCCGGCGTGCCTCATAATCAAATCGTGGTTCTGGCACGTAAAAGCTCAGAATTTAACAAAAGGGCAGAGATTCGTACCGATTTCTCGTGCTTTACTCGAACTATGTAGACAATACTCGTGAGTTTAATTGATGACTCGAGATTTGCTTTACGTAAATGACGTTTAAAAATGACCCCGTGTCTGTTCGCACGACGAGGTTTGACCATGGACAGACACGGTGCTGCGTCAATGGAAAAACGCGCAAGCTTGACGGCGAAGCCAATCTTCTCGAAGAACGATGTGGTGACGGGAGTTCGAAAGACAGAGTGTGCGCAAATATTGTCCTTCGTCACCATGGGATTGGCTTTCGCAGAAACACTTCTTCAGATTAAAGTCGCTGGGGGAAAACACGCACCGTGACGGCGGACAACGTCTCCTCGATGAAACATCCCGCTATACGGGCTTAGAAAGAAAAAAAAAAGAAAAGAAAAGAAAACGAACTAAGAAACAAGAAAGTACGGCGAGATGAAGACGAACAAGCCCAGTTCGCCGATTGCTTCGCCCCACTGAGCCACGCGAGGATCAAAGAAAAGCCGCAGAAGGGTGCGGCGTCCCCCAGGATTCACGACCGAGGCCATTTCGCGGCAAACGCGAGGGCGTTGGGCGCCGAAAGCGGGTCATTTGTCAAAAACGAAACGTAGGTTCGCTCGGACATACCACGCTCAGGGGAAGCTTTTAACGCGGCGTTAGCCGAAACCACGTGCGCTCCTTGAGATACCGTGAAATCTCGGGTAGAATACAAGCCCGGCTATAGCAGGAGAAGTAGACCCAGAACCGCGACATAGATCACGGAGAAAAAAATTTACCCGTCTATATTACGAACAATGACAACCATATCTGACAAACAGTATGACAATGATAAACAGCATCTTTTTTAAATTAATGGTTTACTTAATAGCATGAATGGGTATGTACGCCATTGTTGAGATGGTTAACTAAAGCCCTATCCAGGTTTAACGCCTATTGAGTGCACAATGGGTTATGAGGGACGCCACTGAGTTCGCGGGCGTTTTCGCCTTTCGTTCCATATAAATTTGGCCACCGTGGCGGGGGGGTCGAGCCCGTGACCTTTTGCTCAAATCGCGAACGCCAGTCACTGCGCCTCCACCACAGCTAGACAAGTTCTCACGAATTACATCAGCAGTCCACGCTGACGGAAAGCATGAAACGAGGAGCTATGTATTCTGGTGGACTGGCTTCAGGAGACGTGTCCAAACGGAGGACACTTAGACTCTTATTAATGTTTCCGAGTATGATCTAAGAAGTGGATTCATCCTGCCGAGAGGGGCCAGAGTTTATTAGATGAAACGCCGACAGGTCGGGCTGAGGGAGTAGTTCCCTACAGCCGGCTACTCTGCCCAGAGTAGATCAGAGTAGCCACAGAAGATGAGAAAAAAACGAAAACAAGAACGGTACGAGGGCTGTTGATGCCTATAGACAGTAGGATGCGATTATACACATGTTCGTGTCCGAAGGGCTCGTTCACAGCCTTTTGACCTACCTAAGTTCCGAACCTGCGGTTACACGTGAGGTTTTTCGGTACACAGCGGCGAAGTACAACAGGCGCGAATGCGCCGTAGATTGGCGTCAAATCCAACGACTCCATGGTACTCTTTCTGTTTTGCTACAGCTGCTGCCAATACGGAATCGTTTCGATTTGTAGGGTAAGTCGAACATTTGTCGCGGCTCGCACAGAGTGCCTGCAGTTCGGTTTTTAAATTGCGAGTTTGTTTTGTTAGCTCATCGCCGCTGCAACGTAGTTCTTCCGAGGGACTGCCGTCCTTAATTTATATGAACTACAGAATACGGAAACACCACCCACCGTAGGTAAAGACGCCGGAAAGATTTAGGCGTCATCAGACTTGACTAGTGCGTCCGAAAGCACAAAAATCAATCAATAAATCAATCAAATACAATAAAATAATGTAAAAGAACTCCAGATAATGGGATCGAAATATTAACAGCTGCCGAGGTTTGTGTATCTACGCACTTAGCGTGCTATTTCCGACAGAAGATACTGTTATGAGCCAGTCATCGCTCCGGATGTAGAACAAGATATTGAAGTGTATAGCGCACAAGAGCAGATTTCCGACTAAGAATATTGTAAAAAATAAAATACTATGTAATTTGAAGATGCTCTTCTAAGTTTGGATAAATTACTATTTGCATATTCGCACAAAGTTTATATCAGTTAATCACCCGAATTTCACTTTAAAACGAGTTAGGTCTGGTGCACCCGTGCCTAGTTTTTATTAAGCCGCTGCCTGGAACACTGCGTAGTACGGCGATGACTGTTTACTATGCCAGGAAATTAATTTCTCCGAAGGCAACATGTTTTTTAGCAGCTCTTTAAACTGGTTTCGCACAGGAGGAGACGAGCACGCATACTAGTGAGCTGTGCTCCAGCTTTATACTACAGGCTTAGGCATTCAGTGTTACGCGTTATGTCGTCTAATGATCATAAACTTTAGTGCCTTGCAATTAACTTTTACCTTCATTTTTTGGAGGGCTATGCGACATATCTTACCGCACAAAAAACGTAATGAAAGTAAAGGGTAAATGCAAGGCAAGAACATTTAAGGACACTCAATTACACTCACCATCACACTGAACTAGCTCCCGGGTAGTTACGAAATTCTTCACACTTGCATTCCCTGAGGCACTCAGTTCATATTCATCGCCATTCAGATTTGAATTCACATGCAATCACTTCCCTCACGTCGACTCGCTATCCGGCCCTAACTTATGAGAACTCTTTCACATCACCACCTCTGCCTCACGCTGGCGCCTAAACTCACTGCCACTGGATCTCAACTGATATTTACTACGGTCGACACTCGTTCACACTTATGTATACCCATGCACGCTTGGTGCTCACCTTTAGACTGTGTGGTAAGGCGCGAAGCGGGACAAAAGACATAGGAAAAAGCAAGGACAAATTTTTTCCTGTGTCCCCTGTCCCGCTTCGCGCCGTACCACGCAGCCTAAAATGGAAAACAAACTAGCCCAAACCATCACCCTTCTTAGTTCTCACGTTCACAATCACACGAGCTGAATTACATTCATGCACAGGCACACTCTAGATTTAAAGGCACATTAAGAGAACACACATAAAAATGCACCGCGTAGAATACATAAATGCAGGAGGAGTTAAGGGGACACTAAGGTGAAAGTCAAATTTAATGTATTCACAAAGCGTATTCATTAAAAACCTTCCTGCATTGATTTAATGTGAAAAGGTCTATTATTAGCTGTTGAACAGCAAAATTTCTGGTTTTGAATTTGGCTACAGTTTTGAATTTGGCTAGTAGCTACGGTCACGTGTGCCTGTCGTCACAGATTCTAGTGTAATTTCATGTACTTTGGCCGCGTATGAGCATGAAGTGCCCAGTTTTTTACAGCTAGAGTTTTTGACTGTTTTCAAAGGCAGGGCTCTGTACCGATGAACAACAGCTCCATGGATCCGTACGGACCAACTGAAGATGGTGACGTAAGCACCAGGAAAGGCATGTAAACAAAACCGTTCTGAAGTTTTTCCCTAATTTCTCGTAGAGATTAAGTCGGTTCCTTGGTGTCGACTTTTTTTATTTAATAAAACGTTTGATTCACGAACAAAAATATTTGCGAGAAACCCGTGTTTATGTTCTTACGTGAACAACCCTCAGTCGATTCAGGTCCTGATGCACGAATGACGAGATCGGCTGGTCGGAGGCGGTTTCGTTTATTTGAGAAGCTCTGAAATGCTGAAAAGTGCAGGTGCATATATAGATATATATGAACATATATATATATATATATATATATATATATATATATATATATATATATATATATATATATATATATATAAACGAGAAGAAAGGGGTTCAACCGAGGGTCCCGATTTTATTAGTCATATCATTTGTGGCTGTAGTTTGTTGGCTTCGTATGATATGACTATATATATATATATATAGTCATATCGTAGGAAGCCAACAAACACTGACACCAAGGACAACATAGGGGAAATTACTTGTGCTTAATAAGTGAAGTAATGAAATGATCAATAATGTAAATTAAAGTGGATGAAAAAACAACTTGCCGCAGGTGGGAAACACTCCCAGGGTTCTACTAGGACACATAAATACCCAAGAAAGTGGATGGGAAAACAGTGCCGTGGTAGCTCAATTGGTAGAGCATCGCACGCGAAATGCGAAGGTTGTGGGTTCTGTTCCCACCTGCGGCAAGTTGTTTTGTCATCCACTTTAATTTCCATTATTTATCGTTTCATTACTTCACTTATTAAGCACAAGTAATTTCCCCTATGTTGTCCTTGGTGTCAGTGTTTGTTGGCTTCTTATGATATGACTAATAAAAATCGGGCCCCTCGGTTAACCCCCTATCTTCTCATATATATATATATATATATATATATATATATATATATATATATATATATATATAAAATATTGCACGTTAATTTTTAAATCGACCATGACGTCGTTCTATATATTCCAGAGCGTGAGCAAGTATTAAATTAATGAGGTTGTCTCTCTTTCTGTCACAAGGATCGGGTATTGAGGACAAACCCAAAGGGCGGCACGGGCCCGCTTTCTGCATCGAATATCTGTGGTTAGAATTACTGCTACTTGTGGCCCATTACCGACGATTTCTCTGCGGGACATCTACAAAAAAATAATAACATAACTTCTCACGACCCGACTTGGGCAGTTCCTCGAGCCTTTCTAGAACACAGGAAGTACAGATGTCAGATCCGTTAACAGGAGCATGCGAACGAGTAGCCACAGACGTCATAGGCGTCTTGTGCTGGATCGCTGGCGTTATGATCGAGAGTAAACGTCAGGCGCGCCGCTTGCGCAGGGCGCGTGAGGCCCTCGGGCGAAACCAATTCACGGCGTCGTCTTTGCAGTGCCGATTCCAGCGAGATATCTGATAAGTGCCGGCTGGCGCGCGGCTACGAGTGGTGCTCTTGTCGAAGTAGCCTAACGGGGTATGAGTCATTCAGTTTTTGCTTGCTTACGGGGGTATGAGCCATTGAGAAAGTCATGTGCTTTTGAGTGAGTGAGTGAGTGAATAAACTTTATTGTAGGTCCGGCGAGGACGCGAACTCGTCGCGCACCCGGCTAGTCCCACGTCGGGACCGGCAGGTCTAGCCCACCGGCCCGGTCGCGGGCACGCCGGACAGCCAGGATTTGCTTTTCTAGAGCGGGGCTACGCAGAAGCGAGTCCCACTCCTCCTTGATGAACTTGGGGTATGTCGACCCGCACCCCCAGAGCATGTGGGGTAGAGTGGAGGTCTGGCCGCAGGACGGGCAGGCGTCGTCGCGATACACGTCGGGGTAAGCCTCGTGGAGAGCGGACAGACACGGCTATGTGCTGGTCTGTAGGAGCCTAAGCGAAACGGCTTGCGCCCTATTCAACTTGGGTTGAGGGGGTGGAAAGACCCTTCTGGACATGTGGAAATATTTAATAATCTCGTTGTGAGTAGCAGGAGCGTCCCTGTGACCGTAGATAGGAGGGGAGTCAGTGCTCCTTATAGAGGAAGCGCGGTCGGTGAAGTCACGCGCAGCCTCGTGGGCAGACTCATTGAGGTTCGGGGGAGAACCCTCGACCGATCCTACGTGTGCGGGAAACCAGTGAATTGAATGGTTTGCGAGAGCATGTGGACTCGAGCCGCTAAGAAGAAGAAGAGCTTCCTTGGCGATGCAACCCTTTTGAAAAGCCCTAACTGCCGTTTTGGAGTCACTATATATTTCGGACCCACGACCATCTAGCAGAGCGAGGGCGATGGCGACTTGCTCGGCGACTCCGGGGTCTGAAGTGCGAATCGAGGCGCTATTGGAAATGTTTCCGCTCGAGTCGACCACAACGACGGCAAAGGTCTTCCCGTCACTGTACACCGCAGCGTCGACGAAGCTTGCGCTAATGTCGTGTCGCTTGATCTGTTTGAGGATGGCGGCTGCTCTGGCCTTGCGTCGGCCCTCGTTGTGGATGGGATGGACGTTTCGGGGCACAGGGGCCACTACGAACTTGTCTCGAATGCACCTAGGGATCGGGGTACTGACCATCGCTTTTTTTTCTACCACTCGACATGCGGACGCCAAGTTTGTGTACGTTTTATGCGTGGTTCCAAAGAACGTATGCCCTGTACGCTTCACTTTGATGAGTGCTTGTGGCCTCTGCACTATGAGAGGGAGGAGTCATTGCATTTTTTGCTTGCTTAGGGGTGTATCAGCCATTGCTGATGATTATAGTTTTTGTACCATTGGACCGGATAACCCGTCTTTCTTCAACACCATCGGATGTATGAGTCACTTAAGCCTTTTGCCTTAAAAAAGCTTTTGAAACGTCACGGATAGCAGCATGTAAAAAGCCCCGCACGAGCCAAGGTACTGCACCAGGAGAGCAGGCCCGGCGGCTACTGCGGCTCCTACTGCTCCCCTGGGAGAATCAGGGATGTTATTTTGAAGGTAGAGCCTCGCAGGTGCAAGAAAATCTGTCCCGCGTACACCCAGCAACGAAAACATCGCCTCGCGGCTTCTAGAACACCAGTCAGAACCTTGCCCACCAGAACAAAGCGTGGGTGGCATGTCTGTTTTTATTAGTACTTGTGAGGCACACGCAGAAGACACGAGCACGCCGTCAATGTCGATACAAACTGGTGCAATGACACACTATGCTAATCACCAATGCACAGGCACATCAACAACTTGTATCGACTCTGCCAGCGGCTAGACGAAGTGGAAAGCAAGCACTGGCCGGCGATTCGGCGACAAATTTTGAATTCCCAGACGCGATAGAGCAGGCTACGCCGGTCAGTTGCACGCACAGATAGAATGTTGATGAATGAACCTCACAAAAGCAATCACATGAGGACTAGAATATTACCCTACAGCAAGGAAGCGTGCCGTACAGAAAGAGGCGCACGGCTGCGTGGTGGAGATGGACAGCTTACTGACACAACAACGAATTCACGTTCGTTCGGACTTACCGTGCAATCCTTTGCCGGGAGCCGGAGAATCCACAACGCTGCACGCTTGCACCTTGCAGCAGCGAAAAGCGCGGAAAATGACAAAGCCCGGGACGAAGGCACTGCTGCTCGCAATTCGGGAACAACCACAGAAACCAGGCCTGCGTGGCCGTGTTCTTCCGCGCTGTGGCGCCGTCGCGCAAGTTCCGTGCAAAATGTTAGTTCGATTGAAGTTTTAATGCTGCATTAGCAAAACGATCATAGGATGGGCCTCCTGGCGATCGCCGACAGTAAGGGTATTCACCACGTCAGTCGCACTAGACATAAGTACGTATCATAGCCCAAAATGAGATTTCGTTGGGAAACGGTTGGGAGCCGTTGAAGCCCGTTGCAGGACGTAGCAGGTACGACGTTCGTACAGCTGCAGTCCCATAGGATGTTCCTGTAATTTCACGTTTTTTTTTTCTTTCATAGTGCAGACTGCTCTCAGGCTTTGAGCCAGTATTCACAAAAACGATTTTACGTTAAGACTACTTGTAAGAGCAGGTGCCAAACAATGGGGATCTAGAACATAACTTTACCGAAGGCGGCGGGCCAGTGGCAAAGAGCGCTTACGAACGACAAAGTGTATGAACTGGGCCCGCCCCTTATTACTAATAGCATTAAGGGTTGTATTCACGTTTTCACAGTCGGAGGTTGCGGTCGATGGTTGCCTATAAGTTTTTCTATAGAAAGATACATGGATGGCCCATCCCTTTTGAGTGATCGCGTATTTTATTCTCGACTTGAAATACAAGATCGACCAGCGCGCGCCCGGCCCGTAAGCTGCAGTGGCGACGGATCCGCTCCTCCCCGTTCCGTGCTCGCAGGAGGTGAAACGGCGCTTAAGGGGGCATTTGCTTCGGGGGCGCGATTGATTTTCCTCGCGCACGTGACACCTGCAATCCCGTCTTCCGAATGCTTGCGCGTGTCCGCCGAGTTGCCCAGGACGCTCGCAGCACCGGTCAGCGGTCACCCCGCTCTGCGCCGTTTGCCGCGAGGAATGCTGCCAGCTCGATAGCCGCACTCCCCTCTCCGTGCCCCCGACCCCCCTTTTCGCCCATTCCACTTCCTCCTGTCGCGTAGGTGGGAGGCCGCAGAGCGATGGTGGCGTCACGCGGTGTGTCGCGGTGTCCGAGCTCGTTAGCCACGGTTCCCGCGAAATCGGGAAACTTCTGGCGAGTTCTATGTCCAACACGGAAAGGCACGTCGCCGGCGGTGGTAAGGCGGGGGGGAGGGAAGGCCGGCGATGGCCGGAGAAGAGTATTGGACTGCCCCCACCAGCCACGTAAGGAGGGCGGCTGCATAACTTTCGATTGGGATGGTTGGCACACAGTAAAGCGACGCCTCCCTGCACGCTGCCTGTCAGACGAATCCAGCAGAAAGAAATATCAATCAATCGTATCAATCAATCAATCAATCAATCAATCAATCAATCAATCAATCAATCAATCAATCAATCAATCAATCAATCAATCAATCAATCAATCAAATTTTTCTTGTCTGGTCAGAAAACGTTTACACATATTCCTGAGTTTTTTCTGCACGCGTAATAATAATAATAATAATAATAATAATAATAATAATAATAATAATAATAATAATAATAATAATAATAATAATAATAATTTAATGTCAGCAACAAAAGCACCATAGGAAACAGGCCTTATAAAAGCCATGTAGGTCTTGTAGATAGATAGATAGATAGATAGATAGATAGATAGATAGATAGATAGATAGATAGATAGATAGATAGATAGATAGATAGATAGATAGATAGATAGATAGATAGATAGATAGATGAAGATTGACAAGGTTGCACCTGCTTTGCTACCACCTACACAAGGAGAAGAAGAGAAAAAGAAGGAAGGGCATAGGAGGTGAACCTCGCGAACTCATAACTTTCACTGTACAGTCAAAGGCAGTTGTTACATAAATGAGAACGGCGAAATCGTTTTGCTCGCCATCTGCGTCATCAAACTTGATTAGGTTTGTTGCATTAAAAGAGAGAAGCTAGAATTTAGTGACTCTAAGAAGCAGACCTTTTATTTCGGCCAATAATCTTTCCTGAAAACATAAAGATTAAGAAATTGAAAGAAAGAAAACGTATAGACTCACGTTACCAAGCTTTCAATTGGGTAACTGAGTGTCATATAACAATATCACAATTCTGTAAACTGCAGCCTTTAATACAACTGACAGCGGATAACTTGATATATTTTGCGCCGCTCTCAACGTTAACATTAATTGGTCAGTAAAATATTTTCAAAACATCGAAAGCGTTTCAACAACTTCTTGTAAGCTGTAAACTCATGCATAAAGTTTGTTCGCTTAAGATGGTGTAACAGATGCAGCCTACCAAACTGCTATATTTGTTTTCAGTCCAGCATTCCGGATTTGTAAAAATTGCGCTTCAATTTTTTAGACTTACCGTGTAGGGCACTTTTCGTACCTTAAACGGTCACAGGTACCCATCTCTCGGTAAGCACCAGTGACCTGGAGAAGCGTCTATACGGCCTTCCTGAGCTAACAAAAGAAAACAAGGACATTCAAGTCAAATACCTATGCCTTTCTCAACATGTAGCTTTCTGTCACTGCTTTGTTGGCGACTGAATGAATAGAAAGGACCAATTTCCCCGCCAAGTACCCAGCCTATATTGAGCAAAATTGAATAAATTTTCTACAGAATCAAAGATACTATACGTAAAAGAAATATATAACATTCTATATTATAAACACGAAAAGTCACTTCGGCTACGCACGTTCTCTGGCATGGCATACATTTTGGGCAAATACGTTGTTGCCATGGCATCGCATGCCCTCATTGGTGGCTGTGAGAGCTTCCACTGGAAATGTGTTTAAGAGCAACCGTATCGCAACGCCCTTCATAGCCTTACTCAGCGTGCGGAAAGCCGGCTATGTAGCTGAACACTGAAACAGCAAATAAGAAAGTATGATTAGTTTGTTCCCATCAAGCATAGCATGAGTTGGCACCATCTTTAACTCAGCAGGGAGGCAACATCTTACTTCAGCATCACAGTTTTAACGGAATCACCAAGAAAGTTATCCCTGAGATAGCGGAACATACTTTACATAATTAAAGCCTGTAATAGTGTAATAGTAGATGATTGAAAGCGTTGGGAAGAAGAAATATGCTCAGACCCGGATTTAAAGCATGAACCGTGGCGTACATAAGCATTTTTGGTGATTACCCCGCAAAAATATGTCCACCCCTTGACGCCTCATATCTGTAAAATAAATGCATAATTGTTCAAGTTAACACGTGTAATCGGTAGAACAATGTAATAGTTGATCATTGGTACCGTTTACAAAAACACACTTTTTACTGCGATTGGAACCATGGACCGCAGTGTGGCAGGAAGATGTCTGTGTGAGCCAGACTACGTTCATATGAGTGAGAGTTGATTTGGCCTCAGTTTACATCACACCCGGTCCAAGCTAAAAAAATATTAGGAGGTTTCTCTCCATTTCCGTAGTTTCCTTCAGTCCTACAGTAATGTCTAAGCGTTCTTTGGCGAGTACCCCAGCTTTGTCGAGTAGCCTTGTCCCGTGACGCCTTATATCTGCAAAATAAATGCACATTTGGTCACTTTAACCCATGTAATCGTTATAGTAGTGTAATAGTAGAGGATTGATAGCGTTAGAAAAAAAGAAACTGTCGACGTCACCACTGCCATGTCAAAGTCGTAGCAAATATATATATATATATATATATATATATATATATATATATATATATATATATATATATATATATATATATATATATATATATATATATATATATATATATATATATATATATATAATAAAAAAGCTGTGGTGTGGCAAAAAGGAATGGTTGTGTCCGCGTTTTGGCTCAGTTGGTATGAAATATCTGCAAAACAAATGTATAATTGGTAAAGTTAACTAGTGTAACACTACACTAGTATCGTTATACTAGTGTGATAGTAGACGACTGGTAGCGATCAGTAGATATGGATCAGTTAGGTAAACAAGTAAGCAAAAGCGAAGTAGCAGCCGAGCTAAGAATGCTTATGCATTCTCTTACAGAATTTCTGTTGCATTTATTTTCTCTGAATAACTTTCTGACTTGGCTTTCCGTTTGTAGCGTTTTTTGTTTGTTTGTTTTGTTTGTTTGTTTGTTTTTTCACTTGACGTGGCGTCAGACACTACTTCTCCTGTTCTTTTTTAGCATTCTTTTAATAGAGCCACTTGCAGGGATATTTTTCTGTTGCTATACTGCCGTACTCTACTATACGTCGTTGTTTTACTTCGTGATCTGCCATCTTGCTCTTTCTTTTCCCTTTGCTTCCTTTCTTCCTCTCTTCCATTTCTGTGTTTCTGTCTTGTCTTCCTTTTTGAAGAGTAGGCAGGCGTGTGCTCCTTCCCATGGTGGCAGTTGTCAGCCTGACCCTTGCTTTTTTCTCCCTCTTTCATTTCTATAAACGTCTCAAAACGAAATCATAAATATTGAGTGGCGAGCTAGCGGTAAATTTGAGTAAAGTGCGTTAGCATTACGTTGAACCTCTTTGAGGTCCTGCATCCATGAATTAAACCGCGTTCACCGCATTGCAATGTCCTGTTCACGTGCTCACTCGACACATGTTTCGCCTGTTCGAGGGGCAAAGTGCAACTGACGGTGGTTCCGAGCAGACCACCTTTAGCTGCAATATAGATATACACCACATGACCGGCTTCCCACACTTCACAGAGATGCACTTCTTTTTCCACTTTGACATTCCTACGGTAACCCATTAAAAGAACTAATACGAGGCTGCGGTTACACTTAAGCTGCGAGATACGACAGCAAATATTCTCGCACGGAATGTTTCTACAGCTGTCATTCACGGGTCAGAGGCTGGCTGTATGCTCCTCACGCGAGGTGATTGGCCTCGCGCGAGGGCCGCCACTCCGCGCCTTACACGGCAAACGCCGCCGCGAGCTAGAAGAAGAAGGAGCCGGCATTGCCATCTCCTTCTTGCTCCGTGGCACGCTCGGATTTCCCCGACGATCGGCTTTCATTCAGCCTGATGAACTTAACGTCCGGTGGCGTCAGGCTCGCCACGCTGGGCCGGTCATCAATGAGGGATGACGCCGCGGCAGCCCCCGGCGACCTCCTTCATACGCGTGGGCAGCCGCCTTTCGAGGGGACGTGCGCGCGGTCTGAGCGGAGTGATTAATATCGCTCGTGAGAAGGGCCACAGGCCATCGGCGGCCGACGCAGGATGTAGGCGCCCTAGGTTTTGATCCCCTATAGCCTCGCACTAAGGGAAGGATGGGCGCGACAGGCTTGTACCTGAAAGCCCGGCCAGATATATTGCTCCCACGGGAGACGGGAGTTTCAATGGCGGAGGAGTTGAACGATGCCGACGAGAGGCCGTGCGCAGGCTGATGATGAGGGTATACGAGCACCGCCAGCAAGAATGGCTTCCTTCACGTGCACGCGTTGTGGATCATTGCGTATTCTATCGAGAGTTTACGCGCCTCTCACTGGTAACGGCTGCGGTGTTTCGATGTTTGCGATTATAGGACTGGGTGCCAGGGGAATGTAGGCGGGTGATACAATTCTCAGCGGGATATTTTTCTTTTGTTATGTCACCTTTCCAAACGAGGGCCGCTTCTAAGAAGCACACGACGACTCTAGGTACGAGCGCCATTGCTAAGTACCAAGCCGGTGGCTTTGTTTCGTGAAGCTAAATAGACAAGACTGATACACGAGTAATAGACAAGAAATGAACACAGCTGATTGTTCGATGTCGTGCCATAGCCGCCACCCAATTTCTCTGATCTATGGATCATTGTCCTCCATGGCTGCCTACCTATTGTGGATGATGAAACTGTCGAATCTGCGCTCAAGAATTGAAACTTGCACGTAATATACCTTCTTGTGAGCTGCTTTCTAATATCGCATCAGCTTGCTTAGTAAAAGAACACGGTTTACTGAAGAAATCCTAATATTATCAATAAAAACTGATTCTATATATTTCTCATAGCATGAGTTATCTTTCTTTTGTTCTGTACTTACCAGTATCACGTTACTGCGTTCTAGCAATCTTGAGCCACTCGAGTGCCACACTGGCACTGTTACCACTCCGAACTCAAGGTACATCGTTCGTCCACTCACCTTACTGCCCCTATTTCGAGCTTGCTTTGCAGAATTTACTGCCTCGCCCTTATCTTGCCTGCTTTTATCGGAAACATAATTTTAGCGGCATTTACCGGATATGGCAACTGAGGTCTACCTATTAACCTGTATTGAAGATAAACTATTATCATGATTTTAGCGGATGTCCATGAAGAGCACAATACAAAGTACTGTATATTAGGGTATATGTACGCTCTTCCCTTCACAACTAAATGAACCACGCCTATTCAAGCGTATGACGTCGAATATTTGCCTTGCACAACAGCATCTGCCTTCTTGGACATGAACCACGTAAGGCCGAATGAATAGTGTAGCAAGGACTCAGCCGACGACATCCCGTGTAATCTGCAAGGACAAGCGTGCGCCAGAAACATATGCACGCGCCGACACCCACAGGAACGCACGGACATCCACTTACGCACAGCTCTGCGCGAGAGTAATGCGTGCGTGCACGCCGCGAGCACGCGGTCGCGTATACGCACATGCGAAAGATGTATACGCCTGTGCACGTGTAAATAGGCTCCAATGTGCACTCAAACGCCGACGCAATCAGCGCATGCGCTCACGCCACAATGACGTGCTCGTGCATGCACGCCGACGCAAGCTTACATCCAAACGAACCAAATGCGCGGGAATAAACGTGGCGACGCACGCGCATGCGCACAAATGCTCCGCGCGAGTACGCTACAGGGAGAGAGGCAGGCGGCGCTCCGCGCAGGCCTACGCGATCGCGCACGCAGCACACACGGGGCTCCGGGCGAGCGCGCAAGCGTGCCGAGCTGGCGGGGCCCCAGATGGGACCGCAGCAGTTGCGGCTCGCGGAAGATTGACTCGCGCCGCCAGCTCGTCGCTGCACCGGCCTCGGAGCTGCCGCACACCGTCATGGAGGCAACATCGATCCGAACAAACCAGGCAGCTAGCGGGCGAGGCGACTAAACGAAGCTGCTATTGCGACGGCAGCGACGGCAGCAATGTTTCGGCCCAGATGACGATGGGGAAGAGGGAACAGAAGGATTTTGAGGCTACGGGACTATCCCGCCACTCACTTACGTGTCCCTACCTTCCCTTTCTTTCTTTCGTTTTTCCGCCCCCGCCTTTCAGCCGATAACGGTCATGAGGCTGGCAGGTGAAGGAGGATCAGAAAGAGGAGGCAAGGGGTAGCGGTGCTGATAGAGAGAGGGTCGTCGATTTGAGGGGAATATCTGCGCCCAATCTATCTCCTCCCAAGAGCGGGACGTAATGTCTTGATCGCTCTCTTAACAAACGGGCTTGCACCGCTGTGTCTCGCGGCGCTCGTTATTAAGGGGGAAACTGACAATGGGCGCCCGCGAAAGTCGAAAGAAGCTCCCCTCTTCTTCGACCCTTCTTCGGACGGCCATTCTCATTTTCTCTGTTGCTGCTGCTAACTTGATTATCCTTCTTCCGTTTAATCTTCTCTCAGTGGCCAGCGTTGCAGTGAAGCCGTTCTTGATGCAGTGCGCATCAAGGTGGGGCACTGTACTGTGACTACTTTTCTTGTGACGATAATTTCTTTTTCCTTTTACCTCTCGTTTACTTCCTTAACAGCCACGCTTATACGCTGTTACGGTAGTAATAGGATGGCCTTCGGAGGCGCTAAGGGGGTCGTTATGGTTTCGGCGAGGAGGAAATGATGCTGGATTCTTAACGGCTGCTTCCAAGCGCGCGTGAAATGTGTCGCGTTCTCATTTTCGAGACAAAGAATTCATGCGAAGTGAAAAAAGGGAATGCGCATTTAGGAACAAGTTTGCTTTCATTGGCGTAATTGCATTTCTTTCTCCGGGCGCCTATATTAGTCCTCCCTCGAGCCCTTTTTTGCATGGATCGACAGTCAACGTCAAAGTAAAAATGAAAGAAAAAAACGAAAGGTGTGTGCGATGGTTGAGAGAACTCTCCGTGCCTTTGCCTGCCACTCGTTGGAGCTTTATTTCGGTTACCTGAAGAATTTCATTTCAATGTGTTCGCATTTTTGGGGCAATTTCATGCGTTTTTCGGAGGGTCTGCTTGTTTGTCTCTATGTCTGTCTGTCCGTCCGTCCGTCCGTCTGTCCGTGCGTCCGTTTACCTGCCTACCTGGGTCACTGGGTAGTTGGTCGAATGGATAGGCCATTGGGCTGCTATGCTGAGGGAACACGGTTCGAAACCAACCATCTGACCTACTTGAGTCAATGAATATGGGGCAATGTGTGCAAATGTGCCGCTCTTCAACGAACCTCTTTCACGCCGCCATGGTGATGTAACGCTCTTTAATGAAACTCTTGGAGCACTGCGTGTATGCCACTCAGTCTGTGCTGGTCTTCAATGATCATCTTTGATGCTAACTTCGGTCACTAAGTACGTGCCCGTAAGTGTCTGCTACTCTTCAATGAACGTATTTGACGCCAACTTGGGTAACCAGGAATGTATCACTAGGAATGCGCCACTATACAAGGACAAAAAAAAAATCATTTATATCATCTTTTTTCATCTTTAAATCATCTTTAAACCACGGTAATGAGACCACCTCCGTTCGAGACGCGTCCGTAATCGCGGCCGTTGCCACAGTACGGGAAGCCTTGAGCTCGGTTCTGCCTGACGCCGCCCCGGCTGCGGGGGCTGCCGGTGACCTTCTCCATCGGCGTCGCCGCCGCTGGGAGGCGGCTCTCAAAAGTACAAAGTTGACAAACCAGCTCTGGGCCGTCCGGCAAGCCGAAGATGCCGCCCGAGTCCAAGGACTTCGAGCCGCCACCTGAGGCCACCACAACAAAACTGCCGGACCATTCATTAATAAAGTTTCTTCTCTCTCTCCTTTAAATTTCTCATGCTGGACGGAATCAAATTAACATCACACGGGCTCCTCAACGAGAGCAAATCCGTATTTTAGCAGGCTGCACCGCAAGTTCCATGGGTATGTGCCGCTTTTCAATGAAGGTCTTCAACGTCGATGCTTTAGAGAACTGCGCCATGAATGCACTGGGTAAGGGCCTTTCTTCAATGAACTGCTCGCGAACTTGGGTCATAGAGTATGTGCCACTGGATGTGTGGCAAGCGAGGGAAGCATTCTCAGCGTTCGCAGGCACCGGCGCGCCATGCTTCTAGTCTCGGAGGCCACCTGCAGACTTCTCGGCAGTGCCACTAGATGGAGCAGCGTGTTCAGAAAGAAACGCGAGAAAGGAGCCCGGTTTCCGCGTGACGCGTTTCTTAGCGTTCGTACGAGCCGGCGCGCCACGCGTTTCGGAGGCCAAGTGCAGGATTGGCAACGGCGCCTCTAGATGGCGCTGAGTGTTTTGAAGGAAGCACTAAAGAGGAGTCTCGCTGCAGAACACGCCTCGTATAAGTAACTCGTTTCGATGGAGGCACTACGTTGCGTCGCTATATTGATTCAATGCTAAACGCACTACTGTCGACAGTCATCGTGAGATGGCTTAGAACGACAGAAAGCTGAGCTAGTTCGTAAAGATTCATTATGCAAAAATGAGGTGGGGCGTGCAGACAGGGCACAAGAGTAGAGAAGTGGACAAGACGAACCTCTCTCACTCGTCTGGTCACTCCTTATAGAAGCTAACTTGGCGCCATGATTCAGCGTTCGCGTTGTCCACTTCTCTACTATTGTGTCCTGTCTGCCCGCCTCATCTCTTTTCTGCATAGTGAGATGGCTTCCGCGGAATTTTTTTAGCGCCTTAACATACTTAAAGTACTTCACGCAATGCCGGATTTTCGTTTTATTTTCTTAAGTGTTATCTTATCAGCCAACACCGCGCTAAAGCAGCCCTTTATGTGGCTTGAACACTGTAGTGTCTACTAAAAGAGACATAGCATTATTTAAGAGAAGTAATATAACATAGTTTTAATTTACGTGCCGAAAAAAAATTCAGAGAAATAAAGATTACTGCTGTATTGACAATAAAATTTAAGTCGAGCTAGATGCTGAAATCGACGCACGTAAATGGTAATGTGCATTATTTGCTCAGAAGACAAAGCATTCAGTGTCAACGGACGAGTGCCAATCGGCGAAAAATAAAGTTCAGTCACTTAAGAATCCTTGCGTGATTTGAAGGTGAAAGCATGAGGACTTGTCTAAGTTACATTTTTAAATTAAAACTCCACCCTAATACACCTGGCGCCAATTTGTACCAACCTTAATCCACCTTATATCGACATTGCTCCAATTTGTACATTCCTTAATGCACATTAACTCCCTTTATTCCATTTTCATCCACTTTAATCCAACTTAATTCGCCCTAGCTCATTCACTTTACTTCACCGTGGGATTTCGCAGTGCGAGCAGCAGCAGGTCCAGCTGCGGGGATGTGACGTCATCACTTGGTCACGTGGGTTTCGGTACTATCGGATGTTAACGGCGGACGGACGCCGGATTTTTCGCTTAATGGGGCATGTAAGGCCTTAATACTGCCGTGACTACAGCTAAGGAGCAGACTAACTGATTTACATGCATATGTAAATTGCGTACGGAACCCAATGAAAAATTACCGAAGCGCCAGTTGTGCTTGTCGTCAGCTTGTGAACACTTAAATGTTGTATTTTTATCGAAGCAAAACGCGGACGAGAGACACAAGAGTAATAGTCAAGACCTAAACATAGACAAAACATATCTGTGAATGCCTTGCGTCGAATAAACTTTGACGTTACGTAATATATTAAAATGAAAATCTGTATATCGTATGTAGTGTTATTCGATATAAAAGCTCGGATAGAGGAACGTCAAAGATTAATAGTAACATCGAACAGTGACTGCAAACTTAAAGGAGTAATACAGCTTGTGTTAATAAAACATCAATCTCAAGGATTGTATGCAACGGCCCTTTGATCATTAGTTAAGAACAATGGCCCTCATCAGTGCTGTTCGAAACATGGTGGCAGCAGAGACCGAAAAGAAGAACGTAGTTCCGGGATGTTAATTGAGCTTCTCATCAAAGTAGACCGAATCGATCACAAGGCGCTAGTTCGTTCATTAAGGCAGCAAAAATGGTGCCATAGAAAATGAAAGACAAGAATGGAGACTGAGACGATAAAATAAACCGACGAAAAATAGAATTGCTGCACAGAATGCTAATAGCCCCGCTCAGAAATCTTCAGCATCGAAGGGAAAACAAAGGAGCCGAAGTTTGGGCCTGACTAGAGAATATTATACCATTATTTGTAATTAGCACATTCCTGTAATATATTATGGCTTGCGTGGCACATAGCAAACGGGGACTAAACGGCTGCAAACAACTTTGGCGCACTGTGCTTTCTCGCTAAATCGAGAAAAAGTGCGAAAGCCGGGGGAGAGGGACTTGCGTGCCCCGACTTCGAAACAACGGCAATTGGCCACCACGCTATTCTATATACAGCCCTATATGCAGCAGCCCTATATACAGCTCGTGTCATACCTCCAAAACCGCACGGCGAGCAGGCACGCATTGAACATCAGGCTCGAAAGGCAATACTCTACCGAGACCGCACATACACAAACAGGAGAGTAATAAAACAAAAGTGCAGGTAACCGGCTAACGACGAAGCAGTGTGGGCAAAGGTGGAGGGAAGGACATTCGTAGAGCCAGCGGGCGGTGCCTGAGCGGCGCGGAAGCAATGAAACGCCGAGGCACAGAACAAATTGGCGGAGGAAGGGAATAAAAACGACAGTGACAGAACGTAAATTTAGGGTTACCGCGCTCGGTGTTTCGCCACTCGGCTGACTAGGTATTGACTAGGAGCTACCGGGAGAAAATAGTGTGTGTGTGGTAGGAGGGAGGTGGGGGGAGCTGGAAGGCACCGCCAACAGACGCCCTTTTCCGAGCGATATTGCTGCCGAATATTAAATGGCGGGCCTACAAATTGGCTTCGCCGCCAGGTCATGGGGCCTCGGCCCCACGCTGCTGCTTAGTAAGCAATTTCACGCCGGTGTAGCTCCGTCATTACCCGGGTGAGACGTCTAGCGGAGGCGCACTATATTCCATTCCCGTGTGTCTCTTGCGATGCGTTCTGCACACCGATAAGCGTTTCTCTTATTTTTACCCCGTCGCATGCCGTCGTATTCTAGGTTCTGGAAGACGTTAAGCGCGGGGGCCACGCAAAATAAGGAAACCCCGGGGTTCACAGCTAGAGCCAAAAGAAAAGAGAAAGAAAGAAAGAATCTTTCTCTGTATCTTTCCTTTTCCTCCTCACCGTCTAACCCTACGCTACCTCCCCTTTGTCCTCCTTCTGGTTCTGTGCTCGCTCGGCGAAATACGCTACAAAGTAAAAGGCGAAAGATCGTACAAAGTGAGCCTGAATGAAAACGAAGTATAACATCTTCCAACTCACCAAGGAACGAAGATCGGAGGCCGCACCAGCGCTGCTGAAACTTCGCCCCACCCCGACCGCAGGGCCACGTTCCCTTCAATCTTTCTTTCTTTTTTGCGATCTTCTTGTCTTTTTTCCTTAGCAACTTTCAGGATGGCTCCCAGCTCTCCTTTGTCTGCGTTATATTGAGGCTTCACTCCCCAGATACCAGGAGGGCGCGCCAGTTCTTCCTTTTCCGATAGCCAATCCACATTGTCGCGTTTCCGCACGTTAGACTTCCGATATTTCTCTCTTTCCTTAGCCTAATTTTTTTTTAACCCTATCAATGCTTTCTTCAACTTCTTTTTTCTCGGACGTTCGTATTTTCCGTTTATTTCTTTTCCTTCCTGGTTTGCCCCACTCTCGGCCCGCTGGCGGCCGGTAACGATTATTAGAGTCAGTTCTATTACCGCAGTTCGTTTTCCTGGCTTTCTCGCAGTTATAAAGCCCTCCGTGGCCTGAATGTCGGTTCCACTGTGAGTGAACTGTAATAGTTAGGCCATTACGGCTGACGTTATCGTTTCCATCGCTAACTGGATTTTATCCCTTTAGAAGAATACAGCTGTAAGTAATGGCAGGCTGCATAATCGCTCTCTTTCTGATGTAGCATTAAGCAAACGCTGTAATAATGTATCGCTACGAGTAGCTGGCCACTTATACAGCTTTGACGACGAGTAAGTGCGATCATGGTTTAAATAAAGAAGCAACGGACTGTTCCGGATCATGTTTTTACCACTTTATGGAAATATTGAGCTTAAAAAACACCAAATTGGATGAATGAAGTTAAATATTGGCATACGCAAGACGCACAAATTGAAATGAGCGTCAACTAACGAACGAGTTTTGCTAGGGAAAAAATCATTAAAGATGGAAAGAAAAATATAAGGACAACCTATTTGTTAACTTTTATGAAGTGAAATTTAGGTCTGATTATATTTCATGATTCTCTTAAATTATCAATCTCTAAAACAGAACAAAAACACTTCGTTCGACTCGCAGTAACATAGGCACATGTGATACCATCAGAATATTACATTCGGAAGTTTTGAGCGTTTATCAAGTATGCCCATAACATCATTACTCATGAGATCGCAAGCTCTCTAGTTTCATACCACTTCGGATCAGTCAGAGTGGCTCAGCCACTGCAACTTTCACCTGTGCTATTCAGAAATGCTCAGCAATTCTGTATAGCACAGGTTAAACAGTGGAACACAGTACAGGTGAAACACAGGTGAAAGCACAGGTGAAAGCACAGGTGAAAGCACAGGTGAAAGCACAGGTGAAACAGCTATACAGAGTTTCTCAGCAATTCTGTATGGCTGAGGCCTTATAGTTGGAAATACAGGGAACTGGTATCCGACGTATCTACGGTTGCTCACATATCTTCAGAAAGTCGGCGCTTCCATTCGAAAGTGCGCGAAGCGTGCTCTGTTTTCGCGGCCACTTTCACAGGGCTTTTGTGCCAGTTCATAACCATGTTCATTGGGCATTTTACAGCGTGGTTATTGGGCAGCACAATACTCGCGTAGCGATGGCGCCACGAGCACATACAGAAAAAAAAAATCTCAGAGATGATTTCCCTCTTGTCACCGCTTGTGACCAACAAAATCAACAATTGTATGGGATCGTCTTTAATTCTTTCCTAAATTGTCTCGTTTAAGTGTCTTCCACTTTCATCGTGTCCTGAAAGCGAGTCTTCACGCACACATCACTGACTGAACAGATGTGCGTATCATTCGAAACTTACGATAGATCAGATATTGTAGAACCGTAGCCATACCGGATTGCAGCAAGGAAAAGCGCCTTTAATGTGGATATTTCCGTCATGCACAACATAACAATTACAAGGCAATTCATTATGAACACCTGTTACGGCGACGTGCAACGACTAACACTCCATTTTGTGACAAAGTTCGCGTAATTGAGTGTTGAACGCCTGTAACAAATGAAGACGCCAGGAAGCTTTAGCCTTTAACCTTTAGTCAGTTTCTGATTTCTCTTCTATTCAAAACGTCGCGCATCGGTTTGTGGCAGTGGCGCATCTGTTTGGAAATTCATGCCGTCGTCGCGGGCTGATTACCGCAAAGGAAATTACGCAAGAAGAAAACATCCGTTACGCAGTCCAGCGGGTGGCTCCAGTTGTATTTGTTACCGGGAATTTCGCCACAAGACGGAGGAAAATTATCCTCGACAGACCTGACCGTAACAGCAAAACCACACACACTGAGTCTAACCAAGTAATACGAAGTGCACACGTTGGGAAAGACACGTTTATGGAGGTCCTCGCGTTATCTCCTCTAGCACTAATGGAAGATGATCCTGGCAGTGCCATAAAGATCGGACAGCGAGAGGGGGCGAACGTGTGAGAGCATTGTCATGTCACGTTTGTTTGCCCGCCTTATTGACTCGCGTTTGGATAGCTCCAGTTGATGTCACAGCCGTTATTGGACGCGCAGACGTGGGCAAGTTTCGTCTATCCCAGAGAACGAGACGCCGAGTTTGTCCTTTCAGCTCCTCGAGAGGGAGAGAGAGAGAATGCACAAAATGACCACTGTTGTGACACGTTTCGCGACGTGTCCGTAATGTTTATTTCTGGCGCTCTAGGGACGTAATAAAGCCTACCGAGCCGGTGTCATCGCATACGCGAGACGGTTGGGAAAGCTTGTAAACCTTTGTAGAGAATCCATTAAGTGTGCGTCTTTTGATCTGAATAAAATTCTGAAAATTTTCGCAACAGCATCACTGATCCTCAAGTAAATTCATACGCCAAATATATCACTGAGGCTCTTCGTCGAGCTTCTAACAATATATTTTCCATGCCTTGCCCTAGCAGTGTTACCATACCGGGTAATCATTTCCAAGTTTTACAGAATTTTTATAGATCATTTGGGGCAGGTAGCATAATTCCATTCCTTGAGCTGAAATATTCAGACGCAGACAATAGTTGCGCTACAAACAGAAAAACGTAAGCACCAATTGACGAAAATCGACTAATTATCTTCCTAATTATTATTTAACGATACACAGTGCAACTTCAGAATTGTAGCCGGTGAGTTTGCCAGGCATATCCACTAAGAAGAAATTTTGAGGATGGCAACGCCTCTCTCTGCAGGAAACTTTACACCGACTAGACTTACGACCTTTCACTGAGTCAAAGATACTCGGACCGTGGCCACACCCCTCACTGGCACGAAAAGCGAATCGTGCATTACTGCAATACTTGAGGTACACCGGTTTAAGAGACCGTTTATAGTGTCCCTGTGCATAGTGTCCCTCCCACACGTACTCTGTGCTTACTCTCTCCCTTTCTTATTCTTTCTATTCCCCTTTCCCCCACCCCCAGTGTAGGGTAGCAAACCAGATACTCTTCTGGTTGACCTCCCTGCCTTTCCTGTCCTTGCTTTCTCTCTCTTGAGGATGGCGCAGGTTTCGAGGTATCCGCCATCAAACTTCGTAATTGTGGATTATTCGAAGGCATTCGATTGTATCAACATTAATGCACTACTTAACAAACTTAAACATTATAATTTTCGTGGCGTATTTACTGAACTGATACGATCATACCTGCAACACTGAAGGCAACAAGAGATTATAGACTCATAAGACACAATTTAAGGCCCGCTCACTCGCGAGTGCTACAAAACTATCCTGGGGCCTCTGCTTTTCTGGTTTTGTGTTAGTGACTTCGTTACTATTGATCATAACGTAAAATTTATTATGTACGCGGACGGCGCAACTCTTCTGGTTACTGCACCAGGTTCCACTGAGGCAATAGGTATCGCAAATCAAGCACTAATAAAACTACCCTCTTGGTCTACGGCAAATTCACTTGCTATGAATACTAAGAAATGGACAGCTGTCTTGTTCGGACCGAAAAATCGTAATGTCACTGCAGACTTAACATTACCCCTCAATAATTCTATTATTCTAATTGTCCCTACTGTTAAATGCCTTGGGATCGTATTCGAGCATCATATGTCGTGGAACACAATTGTGTATTTAGTCGCTGCTAAAATATCCAGTGTGAGTGGAATTTTGTTCAGGTTAAGATTTTTCTCCCTGAGTGCATCAAGCTTCTCCTATACAAGTCCTTACTTCTCAGTCAAATAACTATTGAAATCTTTATTGGGTACCACTACTCTTATCTAATATCACCACACTACATAGAATACAAAAAAAAAGGCCGTCCGCAGTGTTCTGGATGTTCCCCACGACACCCATACGCACCTACATTTTAAAAAACTGAATTTACTTCCTATGCCTGAAATTTATGAGCCAACTCTAGTTCAGCGGTATAAGACAGGTAGTAACGGAAATAATAACACGTTAAATACTATATCAAACTTTAAAAAGTAGAGATAGGAAGCTAAATACGCGCAGTGGCGAACTCTGGGAGGTGCCAAGGGCAAGGACTAACACTTGTCAAACGTTGCGCTTTAGATCTTTAGATTACCGTCTTGTCTAAACAAAATGTACATTGTTTAAACATTCGTTATTGTGCTTTTTCATTTCTTTTCTTTTGTTTCCGCAAAAAGGAAAGGAAGCCAAAAGGATAATTGCATGTTTTGTTACAGTGTATTTACCGAATAGTCTATTGCAGTATGTATCGCGTTACACATTTGTTAATTTCGTATATGTATACCGTGCATGCGTAATTAGCGTTCTCTTTTTCTCTTTCTGTTTCAGTTTTATCATTACATACGTTCGTTTTATATGTGCTATATATGCATTATGTTTCACTTGTATTCATTCTATATATGTGCGTTATGTATGTCACTCATCTTATTGGGACTCAAGTGACTTTTGCTGAATATAAGAAGTCTTCGTCTTCCTTCTTATATATAAATATAAGAAGGAAGACGAAGTGCTTCTCTTGCGGAACACATCTCGCCCGTCTCTGTGTTTTTCTGGACTTCTTACTGCACCTGTGGGGTCTACCGCCCCCTCCATCGCGGTGATGGATGTACAACACCCCGAGGATCCTCCCGGTTCCCGTTCACCCGCGGACATCGGTTCGAGGAAGCGAGGAAGTACGTCAAGTGGTAGCGAGAACACAGAGCTGTACTGCGCATCAGGTGACGAGTCCTCGGAGGACAGCTTTCGACTTGTCCAGTACCGCAAGGCCAAACGAAGAATTATCAACTCATCTTCGGCGTCCAGCTCGAACACTGTGAAAACAGCTCCTCAGCGATGGCCTCACTCCATCCTGTTTGTGCCACAGAACGCTACCGACAACCTGCGCGTCCTCAACAGGCAAGCACTCTCCGTGTATCTAGAGAACACCGTGCCAAATGAGATCAAGGATGTCAGGATAAATACTAGACGAAACATCCTGGCAATCGATGTGATGAACCCGAGTGCACTGACCATACTACAACATGTAACGCAGCTGGGAAACATCAAGGTCCGATCCATCGTGCCAACGAATGGTGCCACAATAACTGGAGTCATCTATGACATTGACAATGAAATATCTAATGCAGACCTCCCAATTCTCATAAAACCAGCAAGCGAACACAACGTGATTGTGCATGTTGGTCGTCTCGGCAACACACGTTGTGTGAAGATAAGCTTCAAAGGCGACTGCCTTCCACCCTACGTGAAGGTCGGCCACTTTCGCCACCAGGTTCGACCATTTATTCCAAGACCAATGCAATGCTTCAATTGTCAGAAGATTGGACATGTTAAGGGTGTTTGCAGAAATTCGGCCGTGTGCCTTCGATGTGCCGAACCCCACTCAGAAGACAACTGCAGCGCAACCACGTTCAAGTGTCCTAACTGTCAAGGTGATCACTGCGCCTCTTCCAAAGACTGTCCCCAGATCAAGAAAGAGTTCACCATTCTTAAGCAAATGGTGAGAGATAACTCTACCCACAAAGAGGCCGCTGTGAAAGTACGGCGAAGACGACGTCACCGACAACGGTCTTCACGGCGGAAAACATCAAGCTTTCAGGAAAAGTCCCCTCGTCAAACATCATCATCAGCGGACGTTTCCAGCACTCCGATCACCAATGTTGGAAGGGAGCAAACCGCCAGATCTCTCTCCACAAAGGAATGGCCGCCACTTCCGCGTACACGACCGCCAGAAGAGCCGCAGAAGAAGCCGCCCCCAGTACAGCAAGGTGCTGTATCCGAGGAGTCGCGGAAAACAGATGAGCAAGTGATATCACTTATTAGGCCTTTAATGAATGCCATTCGCGTGCTGCTAAGCAACATGCACACACCGTCTGCCAGAAGTGCGCTTCAAGTACTGGACGCTCTGAGTCCGGTGCTTGCAACCCTTGAGTAGATCATGGCTCCACAGCCACGGTCTTTTAGGGAAGAGGTCCGACAAGCAGCTATATTTCAGTGGAATGCCCGCGGACTCAGAGCGCGCCTTTCGGATTTCCGTCGCTTCGTGTTCGCCAATATGTTTCCCATTATCGTCATTTGCGAGCCGTACTTATCGAACAAAATCAGGCTTTCTGGATATGAATAATTTATGTCGTCAGCTGTTAATGAAAACAGTAAGGTGTTGGTGTTCATTCGCCGTGACCTCACCTACACTCATCAGCCTGTACCACCTAATGACAGTAATCAATATATATGCCTAAACGTAAGGAAAAAGAATCTGGCCTTCACTTTTATAGGCGCCTACCTATCTCCGTCAAGTCGATTTGATTACAACAGACTACGAGACATCCTTTCCTCAACCTCCAATCCCTGGGTCATCACTGGAGATTTCAACGCCCATCATACACTCTGGGGAAGTCCGATCATCAACGCAAGAGGCAGAGCTCTGGTATCTTTCGCCTCCAGTAATGAACTTTGGCTGCTGAATGATGGAAGTCCTACGTTCTTACGTGGCTCCACGTACAGCAGCTGTCTTGACTTGGCTTTCGTCTCGCGAAGCCTAGTCAGACGTGTAGGGTGGTTTGTGGACATCGAGACGCACGGAAGCGACCATATCCCCACGTACATCAAGATCAGAGGATTGACCGCTTCCAAAATACGGGATACGATCCAAAGAGTGGACTGGCCTAAATTTCAGTCTATTATGGAAGAACACTGCGACGCCAATGCATCTTTCGACTTGGAAGAGGCAATCAAGAGCGTGGTGCAAGACACTATGCGTACTCTAACATGCTCCTCTAAACTTAATGATTATGATGTGGAACTAGAACGACTTCGAGCAATCCGACGACGTGCTGAACGAAGATACCGACGTACGAAAACAATGGACGATCTACGGACCGCCAGGCGCACGCAAAAGAAGATACAGCGCCGGTTAGACAAGCTCGAATCGCAACGTTGGGCTGCCTTCTGTGAGTCGCTAGATCCACGTAAGCCTTTATCGCAACTATGGAGAACGGTGCGCGGACTGCGCACACTTCCCGTCCAGCGATTCCCATTCAAGGCACTTGCCCTCTCTCAAAAGAGATCGGAGATTGACGTGGCAGAGGATTTCTGCGCCAGATTATCCGGCCAACTCACAGCTACCAACATTCCATCGCCTTCGAGCAGCTGTCCGCCACCACGTGATCACCGGTTGGATCTACCATTCTCGATCCACGAACTTAAGGCAGCATTAGCTTTATGTAGCCGCACATCAGCGCCAGGACCTGACGGAATTTCCTACCGAGCTTTGTGTCACCTGGGGGAGCGAGCGAGAGAAGTTCTTCTTGAGGTGTACAATGAATCTTGGAGAAATGGCACGCTACCAACAACCTGGAAGACAAGTCGCCTTGTTCCACTGCTGAAGCCTGGCAAGTCGCCGTTGGAGCTCTCCTCATATCGCCCGATCGCTTTGGCGAGCTGTGTGGGCAAAGTAATGGAGAGGATGATCCTAGGACGCCTGGAGTGGTACTTGGAGTACCACAACACCTACCCAGATGCCATGGCGGGCTTCCGACGCGGTCGATCATCGATCGATAACGTCGTCGACCTGGTCACCTACATTCAACATGAGAAACGCCGTAAGCGTCTCTGCGCATCCTTATTCCTCGACGTTAAAGGGGCGTATGACAACGTTACGCATGAAGCCATCCTCTCTGCTCTCGCAGAGGTAGGAGTGGGTGGTCGGATGATTCAATGGATACGGAGCTATCTATCCATGCGATCCTTTTTTGTAAGCACCGAGGAAGGCCATACTTCTCTACATTATAGCTACCGCGGCGTCCCCCAGGGCGGTGTACTTAGCCCCGTGTTATTCAATCTAACACTAATTGCTCTCCTTGAGGACGTGCCAACCACAGTCAGGCTATCAATGTACGCGGATGACATCTGCATATGGACATCTGCAGTAACACGCCTACAGCTGCGAGCGAGAATTCAGAAAGCCGCGACACAAACTGCTGTCTACCTCCGTAATCGAGGCCTCGAAATTTCCTCCGAGAAATGCGCACTGGTGCCATTTACGCGCAAACCCATGGCAAACTACAATGTAACGATAAATGGCCAAGTAATACGACGGGTCCGATCGTACAAGTTTCTAGGTGTCATAATCGACAGGGACTTGTCATGGAGCCCACACATATCTTACGTGAAAAAACGGTTGACAGGCATATGCCACCTGTTCAAATTTTTCGCTGGCAAGACCTGGGGAATGTCGCCTAGTGCCATGTTACAACTGTACAGGGTGCTTTTTCTGGGATTTCTGCGATACAGCTTGCCAGCAATAAACAACACAGGCAAAACGAATCTACGCACTATACAAAGTCTTCAGGGTCAAGTGCTCCGGATCTGTCTAGGCCTGCCTCAGAGTGCTTCAACAGTGGCTACGATAGCAATCGCTGGAGACCACCTTGTCAAGACCCACATTGAAATTGAAGTACTCAGGACCCATATAAGGCATCTAGCCAGGACTCCTCGTCACCATTTAGCCTCTCTACCAGCGGACAGGCCACACACATCTTTCAGCCAAACGATAACTGCATATGATGAATCATTGCCAGCTTGTTTCACTCCGGCTGCGAGACCTTCGATCCCTCCATGGTGCCTCGCTCAGCCGAAAATCAATCTCGCAATACCTGGTATCTCGAAAAAAGCTGATCTGTCATCACCAGCCCTTAGACAGCTCACGCTACTATATTTGTACGAGAACTACCGTGACTCTACGCATATTTACACTGATGGATCTGTCCTTCCAAGCAGCTCCGCGGCGGCAATCGTCATACCAGCGAAAGCTACAACAATCAAATTTAAGACGACCCACGCGACAACATCGACAGCAGCAGAGCTCGCAGCGCTCTTTACTGCTCTTCATCACATTGGTGATGAACCGCCACACAAATGGACAATATTCTGTGACTCGAAGGCGGCACTGCAGTCTCTACTGTCACCTTTACGACGCGGACCGCACGAACAACTAATATTCCATATTACAGAGACATTACACCATATAAGTGATGCAGGCCACGACATAACCTTTCAGTGGCTTCCAAGTCACTGCGGGATTGTCGGCAATGAACGGGCGGATCACGCTGCCCGCTCAGCCCATACTGAGGAGCGCCACGTCCCCATTCCTCTTTCTAGAACTGACGCTGCACGGAAGCTCCGCCTACTTGCTCGGCAGTGCACCGCGTCGCAATGGAATGAGCCACATTTAAGAAATCCGCGACTGCACTCACTTGATCCAACATTAAGTCTTCGAGCGCCATCACAGCTTCGCCGTAGAGACGCCACGCTTCTATATCGACTTTGGTTGGGCGTTGCCTTTACTAAAGCCTATGCCTTCCGCATAGGGATGACCGACACCCCAACCTGTGACCACTGCGGCCATGAAGAATCAATTGGCCATATTTTGTGCACCTGCCCGCAGTACAGTCCACAGAGGGCATGCCTCAGCCAGGAACTAGACCAACTGGACGACCAACCGCTATCCGAAAAAAGAATTCTGCAACATCGAAAGGACCTACCGTCACAGAAGAAGGCCGTGCAAGCGCTTTTGTGCTTCTTGCGATCTACCGGCCTGCGTGAACGACTTTAACTGGAACGCCTTTTGTGTGTGTGTCTCCATGTGTGCGCGTTCGTTTTTTTTTTTGCGTTTCCCTCTCTGTCATCTTTCTAACCCCTATCCCCCATCCCCAGTGTAGGGTAGCAAACCGGAGACTCATATCTGGTTAACCTCCCTACCTTTCCTCTTCATTCTCTCTCTCTCTCTTGCTGAATATGTAATACTTTACCTTATGCTCTGTCACTGCCTGTTAAAAAGGTTTGCGTACTTTGCGTACCACGTCAAGCCACAAAAAGGCATTTTCTTCGGGATCCTCAACTTTTTGGTGTTGAAATAAAGTGCATTGACTTGAATTGAACTTGTGGTAAACATGTACCGTTGTTCCACTTACTTTTTTAACAAAGCGCTCTTCTATACATCCATGCACAAAAGTAACTGGAATGCCCTTGTATTTGGACGCGCCCCATTTGGAAATGACTATCTTGAAACTGATGTCATCTTTAACTTCAATTCTAAGTTAATACACCTTGAAAATTCACCGACTACAATTTGTAAATTCCAAGATATGCCATAAGGTGATTATTTAGGAAGTTAATTAGGCGATTTCCGTTAATTTGTTAAATATGTGTTTCGATTTCTCAAGCAAATAATGTCCGCGTCTTTCAATATTTCAGCCCAAGGAATGGAAGTATGCTATCTGCTACAGGTGATTCTTAAAAATTCTGTAGAACTTAAAATGATCACCCAGTATGCGCTTCATTCAGCGATCTTTTACTCTGACGTTCTCTGCGTCAGTCTCTATTTCATTAATTTCCTTGATATGCTAGATTATGCGATGAACATTTCATCTTTGTTTTTATTCGCTGTCAGTATGGCTGTCGCTAACAGTGCAACAACAACAACAAAAAATCACCTAGGGTTACGATACTTACTAAAGCGAATTTTGAGCGAAGCACTAAATGTGTTTTCATTTCGCGATATATTGAGGCATCGCAGAGATCACCGCACCGACTGGCAGCGCCGCGACGTGCGGCGCTATATATAGACCGGCCACACAGTTGCCGCTTCCCGGCAAGTTCAGCTTATGCAACCGTAATTTTTACTGGAAAATGCTTGCGACGAACGCCATGCGTGGAGGCTTTTTCTAATTCTTTTTCTTTCCCCCAAACGGCTGGCACCGCCGCTGCCACGGATGCGCGGACGTGAGCGCCATGTGCTGGTGCTTCAAGGTGCATGGCTTCCTCCCCTTCCCTCCTCGCGCTCTCTTCACGATCGCAGACTTCTGCTTTTCTCCTCATCCTTTCGCCATACTCTGCTCCCCCACTTCCCGTCTCATGCGTTCACTGTAGCCTCCTCCTTCTCCTCTGGTTTCCTCCTCGCGTCTTTCATTCCCCGCTGCGCTGCGCGTTTGCTCTTTCATCCTTCGCTGTGCTTGTTCGCTCGTTCACGCCGACGCCGGAGCTCGCCGTAGAAACGGGCGCTTAAGAGCAGCTGCGCTCTAGAGAAGAAGCATGAAAGGCGCGAAAGAAACAAAGCAATGGGTTACATTCTCGTTCTTGCATAAGGTAGCGAATACTATTGAGCAATTCAACTATCCTAAAGTGCAAGAACAACTGCAGAAATGCAAACACGGGAAGAGAACAGCCATGACCGCATAAGGTCGCCAGCCCTCAATATACGGAACGCACGGCTGCGACCAAACCGCGGGCCGGCTTCGCCCCAAAACACGCAGAACTGCTTCTTCATAAGCTTTTTAGAAGAGCCTCCTTATATTTCTTATTTTTACTTTCGTTTCTTCCTCTGACTTCAAGACTCGTCTCTGCGTTCCTTGGCGTTGCCATGCGACGTCCGAGATGGCACCCACACTACAGCCGGCGCATGTACGCAGCCTTGCTTCCCAAGTGCAGAAAGAGAGAAAGAGATGGAGAGAGAGGATATCCGACCAGAATGAGTGGTCCCTGCCACGTGGACAAGAGCTTGGGTACACAAGACCTTTTGTATGGTATAGGAAGGAAGCAAGGGCAAAATAATAACAATAATAGCAAACAGGTGAGGGGAAGCAGGAGGTGTGTAAGAGGACGACCATCCTTGCTTGTTTTCGAAAAGAAAGAAGCCACCCGTCTAAGGACAAAGAAAACGACGTAGTGGCTTCTTGCTTCTTCGTTGTCTCCCGATTCTGCCACTTCTTTGCCTGCTTCGACAGAAGCTTCGAGTGTTCGGTTGCTCCTCTGCCCCTTTCAATTTTCTATTCGGTCGTTCTCAGGCTCGCTGAATTTTTCACGGCTGAGCGGGGAGCCAGGGAAACAGGCTGGCGGCACGAGGAGCTACTGTGGCGTGGCCGGGGGCGAGTTAAGGATTATGGACTAAAAACAAGATAGAATCACAGTAGATGACGAGAAGTGCGGCTTGAATTCGCTGATCGTTTCTTGCGTTTTCTACTACGTTGCTCCCTTAAGCTGGGAGATTGAACAGACAGATTCCTCAAATGCTGTGGGCGAACAAGTTGAACATGTGCTGTTGTCTTCTCCGCTAAGTCTGACATTCATATCTCGTGCATTATACCGACTTTAGCTCTCTGCCGGTGCGTCTTCTTTTTTCGCTCTTTTTCTTTTTTTAACGCCTAGTCAATCCTTGTCTAGACGACCACGGTTTTACGTACGTCGGTCGGTCAGTATCTCGCAGTTCGCATATATATAGAAAGATATCTATTTCCATGGTGGCGCCGAGGACCGGCAGACATCGACGGCACTTTATTGAGTTCTTCAACGTGAAATTATTATTTATTTATTTATTTATTTATTTATTTATTTATCTATCTATCTTTTATTCATCCTGCCAACCCCTTGGCACGGTTATTACAAGAGTGGTGCTCTGAAAATAGTATACCCATAAAAAGCAACATTTCGCAGGAGCAAGAAAACAGTTGGCTAAAATGCAAACAAAAAAGAAGAAGGAGAAGGCATAAGTAGTGCACAGTACTAGTGTAAGCGTAGTAGTTCGCGTAGTGCAGACATAAACAACTTCGTAAGTTGGAGAATAAATACAACAGTAACCACAAATACAGTAATGAATATCCTGTCATTAGGGAAAAAAGTCATATACAGCGATAGGAAAAAAATATCGCAGTTTGGTGCGAAAGGCGACACATCGATTGAGATAGCAAATTAGTACGCAGCTATCGGAAGTAAGGATAGTAGACTTATCGGCCGCATAAGCTTGAAAACATTCGCTCACTAACTGAACTAACAAGCATGGTGTCAGCGCGCACAAGCAAACGTGACCACGTCACACTCGATGCGCGCGGAAACACGGCAAAACGATGGACGCTGGTGCGAGCAAGTGCGGCAGCAGCAACGAGCGAAGGGACCTTCGTGCGGGCTAACGGCTTCGACGCAAGAGGGGCGAGAACGCAGCGCACACAAAGAAGTGAGCCGTCTGCAGACACCTTTGAAGAAACTGGGCGCGCAAACACACACGACTGTGCAAAGTACGCACTTGTTGGCGGAGTCGAAGCCACCCTCTCCTCCCCTGCGTCCCACGCTGCCTCCCCGCGTTCCTCCGTATACGGCGCCCGAGATTGAGCCGAGATCGTCAGTTCCCCTTGCGCCCGGTTGCGAAATGCGCAGTTGCTGTCGGAGCACAACGCGCTCCCCTCCCTTCCTCCCATCCCTCCACGGCCTTTCGCGCGACGGAAGACGGCGCGTTTGCATTCCGCTTTCTCCTTCGCGCGCGCCAGATTGAGCCACGACAGCCGGCTTCCCTCGCGTGCTTTTACTCGAACATACAGCATACGATGCGCGGCGACGGTGCTAGCGCCCTTGGACGTTATGCGGGACATCACGGCGACGGCGACGGCAGAAATGAACCTGAAGTGCCCATATAATTGATATCGCAATAAAACATAAATAGGATATACTTACAAGCTCATCAGTACGCACGAACTAAACTGTCATTTGTGCTAGTTCTAGGAAGTCATCCATTCTGTGTTTTACTGTAAGCTGCTAAGGACCATTTCATTCTCGTATGTATCTAGACAAAAAAGAATAATATCTGTTGTAGCTGCACCAATATTCTTGAAGTGTGAGATCATACGTGTCACGTCCTTGTCATGTTTTCTATGTTTCGACGTATCCTGTGTGGTATATCCTAAAGCAGTTGTGCAGTGACATATATAAAAAACATTAGGCAATCAGTTTAGCTCAATTTCGGAGTATAGGTAACTCTGCACGACATAACAATATTGTCGAGGAATCCATGCGTCTATAGCGGTTACAAATGAATCTAAGTGCTTTCGGCTGCACGTTTTCAAGTGTCATCATGTCACTACTTGTGATTGGGAACGAGATTATATTAGTATATTCCAGAAGCGGCCGGACAAGTGTGATGTATGTTAAAGATTATTGTCGTGGTTGGCGTGTTGTAGCATCGGCTTGAGGAAAAACAATGTCTTTAAGGCTTTCGCGGCTAAGGTTTCCACGTGCTCTGTCCAGCTTACATCGGACGAGGTTATAACACCAAGATATTTGTGCTGGCTTACGTTATGGAGAGGGATGTCGTACAGATCAAACAAGGTTCGGTGACAGCAGACAACGGATATAACCATCGATGACATTAAAGAAACTTCCGATACATGCTGGCGCATCCTGCGCCGAGCAATAATACTTAACATTTCTTAGCAGGTGAAAAGCGGCCACCGGTGAATCATAAACAAGTACATGCGTCAATACCCCACTCTTAAAAAGCATCGTCCCTACGCGGGCAAGCCCGTCGGCTTTTTACATGAATCATCGAAGGTTCAAGAATAAGCATTGGTGCCCGCGTGTCTTCCAGCAAGTACGTACTACACAATTCGCGTCGCGCATACGACCAGATTGAACAAGGTTTAAGGAGCATTATCGCTCCTGCGCCGAGTGATAATGCTTAAGATTTCTTAGCTGGCGAAAAAGCGCTCACTGGTGAAAGTGCACGCGTCGATATATATATATATATATATATATATATATATATATATATATATATATATATATATATATATATATATATATATATATATATATATATATTTATATATATATATATATATATATATATATATATATATATATATATATGTGTGTGTGTGTGTGTGTGTGTGTGTGTGTGTGTGTGTGTCTGTGTGTGTGTGTGTGTGTGTGTGTGTGTGTGCGTGTGCGTGTGTGTGTGCAAGCATTATATGCGCCCCAGACACAAGTTTCACCGGACCACCCTGTATAAGTACTGCTTGCTGACCTCCAAAGCAGTGCCAGTGAATACACCTTTCTTGTACCTAATGAAACAATAAATCACGGCATAAAACGTGTCTGTATAACATCGCCTCATAGGTAACTCTATAATCACGGCCATGGTCTAACATACAACGTCCTCTTAGTAGAATAGTGGGTAGGTTTCAACAGCTTCTTTAAGTTTTCTGATATTTCCCCTGCCCCTGTTCTCAGAGTCACTGCGTAGGTACCCATTCCTGGCCAATCTCCTAGAATGGGTATGTGCCACGGTGAGACAAGCTGTATAGAAACGCTAAATGAACTTACCTGTCTGCTCTGTGAGTCGAGGTGCGTATGTTACCTATGCGTCGTTCTCCTGTCTGCAGTACGCCTCTCCTCACTATTCTTCCCACAAGCATCAAGCACCACCTTGGGCCTTGTGACATCGTTGCGTCGACGTCCCGAGGTGCATATCCACCTAAACTGGTTTTACATTTCCGAAAAGCTTGAGATAGTGCATAAACATAAACATTGCATGGCAATAAAGTTCTGACCAGGGAGGTAGCCAAATGGAGGAGGGGCTTATGGGACTTCAGCTCACCCCCCCCCCCCCTCCCGAAATCTTTTTTGTGCTCTCATGCACCACCGATCAAAACAAACCCCTGCGCCGGGAATCATTATGGATTTTGTCTAGAATGCCTTTTTCACCATCGAAAACACATCTCGGCGCGCACATAACGAACTCGCGCTGGAATTTGTGGCAGCGCCCATGCACCTGGGATCACATAGCGCAAAAAGCCCCATCAGAGCACAAAGTTTCAAGGGCGTTTCGATGGCGAGCGGGCTGGTCGCGGCATCTCGCGGACGCCGCGGAATCTACGGAGCACATGGATTTCAATTCCGAAACTTTATGGGATAAAGTTCTCAAACATTTCATGCGAAAGGTGCATTGAGATTTCCAAAGTCATGCTTTTGATATTCAATTCCGGAACTTTGTGGGTATAATGTTTCCTATAAACAATTCGTGCCAAAGGTGCATTGACTTTTCTAAAGTCGTAGATCGGACCATACAACGAGAAAGAGAAATCAATACACTATCAGAAGTTGACAAAGCACGCAGGGAGGCCCCATGAGACGAAGCGTTGGGGTGGTTCATTTGTGCCGTCATATCGCAAAAAAGAATATCAACATTTTATTTTTACCTGCGCCAAAACACCCATGTCAAGACACTAAAGCCAGCAAAGGTAACTTCGTTCTTATTTTTTTTTATGCGAAGCATATTACGAGGGCTCAACCCAGCTCCTCAGGCGCGGCGGTGGCCATGAAATCACGTGACACCGTGACGTCACGACAGAGGAGAAGTGGCTTTGGCTCAACTCTTGCAAGACGGGCTGGGTGGGAATCGAACCAGGGTCTCCGGAGTGTGAATTCCTGTATATGCTTCCACGGAACGACTACTTGCTCTCGGGGTACACAATACCATCGAGGAACACATCGAAGCGCACAGAATGGCACAACTCGAGCGATTGAGACTGACCCCTACAGGCAGGCATTTGCTCGCACGGCTGGGCTACCCACAGCATTCACCCTCTACGCGAGAGCATGTCCCAGTCCCATCAAACATCCGAACCTTACTCACCATAGCGCCCATACCGCGCAATATGCATCCAGAGCATCATAATGGTCGCCGGGATGCACGTGTTAGATACCTTCGGAAACTCCTCAACGCCCAGCCGGAGGGCACCGTCTATTATACCGACGCTGCCCACTATGCTCTTGCGACCAGAAACAAAGAAAGACAAGTGTCGGTGGTGGCGGACGATCAAGGTAATATCGTCACCTCGTGTAGCGTCCAAACCAAAGCTACGCTCACAGGGGAAACGTTGGCCATAGCACTCGCTTTCAACCACATCGTCGGTCACATGGAAAGATCCCCAAACCACGACCACATCATCATTACAGACTCACAAGACGCATGTCGAGCCTACCTCAGGGGTCATATTCCTCAGGAAGCCAATCGCGCTCTCACCAGCACACGTAAGCTCCCCGCCATTCCAGATCCCTCAGTACCACGCATCAGGCTGATTTGGACACCTGCTCATGCCTCACTGTCGGGTAATGACCGCGCTCATGCGGCTGCCCGAGAGCTAACCTGCCGGGCACCTGGCAGTGAGGCGAGCAACCCATATCAAGCCTCCCAGAATTTGCCCAACACATACCGGGACACTCTAGACTTTTACAGACTAGGGCGCTTGCAATATCACCCTCCTCCCAAATCTTTCTCCCGGGATGAAGCCGTATCACTGCGACGGCTTCAAACCAACTCGTATCCGAACCTCCTCTTTCTCAACAAACTCTCCCCAACCTTATATCCCACCACCTGCCCAGGGTGCGGTGCACCACCGACGACGTTCCACGTCACGATTGAGTGCCAAAAACCACCTAAGGATATCCCTCTTCTACAATCCCCCCAACCAACATATGCGCAGTGGGAGGCAATCCTCCGTCGCTCCGAGCCTCAGGTCTGGCTGGCCCTGATACGACGAGCACGAGCGGTGGCGACAGCCATTGGGGCCCTGGACTGAGGGCCTCAACCACATAAATCCTTTCACTTTATAATAAAGTTTCTTCTCTCTCTCTCCGGAGTGTGGGACGGAGACGCTACCACTGAGCCACGAGTACAACGCTTCAAAGCGGTACAAAAGCGCCTCTAGTGAATGCGGTGTTGCCTTAGAAACGCGCTGTTTCTAAGGCATGCGTCTCTTGCTCAGGCGCACATTTCGTTGCCGCGCCGAACGCTGCTTTGCTCGACGCTCACCGCGTCCAATGCGGGGCGCGTAGTCGCTGCCCTGTAGCCCATTGTCTTACACCCCTTGGCGGGTCGACGGGAACGCTGTCGCGTTCCACTCTTGAAGGCGAAGAAGTAATGCATGAGTTGTTTCTTCGTCTAGCCGAACCAAATATAGCCAAGCAACAGCAGTTCACCAGGCTAAACAGTGGTTCAACAACTAAAATAAAGGCTAGTATGCTTCGCATCCTGGGCTTAACCTTACCTAAGCCACAGCCATTTTTTTTACTTTGACTTTCATTCAAGAGCACACATTGAGCCTCTTTAATTTTCTAGTTCTCGTTACCCGCGGGCTGCCAGAGCCAGCCAGAGCGCATGCGTTTTGCACGCGTTGGCCCCTGCACCTTTTCTCCGGCCGAGTGGGTTATGGCCTGGCAGAGCTTCGGACGTTTTCTGGCTAGCAGACAAGAAAAAGAAATAATGATCGCTCGCCACCATCACTATGGAGACTCGACGGATTGCAACGCGTTCGCTTGAGGGCATCACTTCGCTGTTAACGCAACCTCTTCGGAAAGTCTTGCCTCGAAGGTGTAAGATACCGAGCAGTATGCGTATATGGTTGTCTATGGACCAAGCGTCTCACGTTTTCTTCGATATTCCTTTGGTAGCCACATTAGGTGCACAAAGTAGATATTCGATTGTGGCCAACATGCTTTCCTTTGCGTCTTTTTCTTTCATTTCGGTGCCCCCGCCCACAAAAGAAAAAAAGAAAGAGACATTTTTGCAGCGCAGCGAATTGTCTCACGGTGAAAGTTATATTTTTTTACTTTTTCTTTTGCAGAAAGTAATGGTCCGGATAGTTGCCGGATACTCTTAATATGTTATTGCTATAGCAATTATATGGACAGTCCACGCGCATTCCTGCCGTCGCCGTCGCCATCATGTTCCGTATAAATTTCAGGGCGATAACATCGTCAGCGAGCCGCATGCCTTATGTGCGAGTGAAGGCGGGAGGGGGGGGGGGGGATTAGGATGGGTGAGCCGACGATGGTGACTCAGTCTTGTGTGCGCAAGGGAGAAAAGCGGGGAGGAAGCGCGCCGCCTTCCATCACGCGCGATGTATCGGGGAGGTGGAGGGAAGGAGGCGGGTCTTAGCATTCTGTGGTCTGTTAATCTGTGATTGTGCAACATATTTATATGCCTTGTTTGACGCATTATATGCAGTGACTCTTGCTTAGATACGTAGATTTATTGGAGACTTACACGTCTATTTAAATGTCTTGCTGCGAGGCTTTCTGTATACACCTAGTGAACTTTGTTTCCAGGGACACTTTCTTGCCCTTTATCAAACTGCATTTGCCCAATTGTATATTTCACTGTATCTTCGCATTTCCGATGTATGTTTTGCAGAACTCCTAATTTTTATATGTGCTCTTTGTTGCGACTATAATTTCGGTACAGTTACTCATAATACGCGACCGATGGCAGCTGCTCCTGTGCAATACAATGGAACGAAGGACAGCGTCATTTAAAAATTTCACTGACCATTGCATATGTACAAAAATATAAACAAGGTTCTTGAACGACAAAGTTTCATTAAAATATTTTTCCTCAACTTTTTCATTTCCTGACCTTTAGGTGTTTCATATCAGCGGCATGCACTGCTTTACTTGTCTCGAACTGATATAGTACTAAAATTCGTGTGATAACTTCTTTACTCATTAAATAGACAAAAAGCATCGAAACATTGATATCATATATTGCTGGCACAATTTTTGAGACATATAAATATATTCGTTTATGAAACAAAATAGATATTTTACTTGTCTTGACAGTGCGCAGCGTTGAAGAATTCATTTGCAGAAACTTTGGCAATGACAATACAGTTATTATTCATGTATTTGATATCTCGACAAATTCTGTAAGGAGGAGACCGAGCTGCAACGTGAGCCCCCCCTTCTAACGAAATTTCTGGCTACGCCACTGGTTGTGACCTGTGTGGTGCATAAACATTGAATGAGTTACCACGTTGAATAAAGTGAAAGTAAAGACAATTCTGCGCGTCAGACCTAGCTGTGGATAATTTGACCAACGTTTTCACGATAGCTTCGCTCCACATAGATTCCAACGTACACGTTGAATCTGCCTAACTTTTCTTCTGTCTCTTTTTATGAGCCTAAAAGTTAAATTATAAAAGGGTAGCAGTTAAAGTGCACAAGGGCGCGTTGTAAGCTGGGTTAGTTGTTTTACCTTTAAGATGGCGAATTGTGAGGACGAGTGATATGAAGAGAACAAATGCGCTACACAAAGCACACAGTGCATATACCGATTTCTATTGCTTGTCCGGCTGTCTTCGCTGTTTGCCATACTGGCTCTTAAAATTGGCGCTTATTCCAGCGCGGTAACAGACCCCGATTATAGGATTGCACAAGGGTTTGTAATATCTCACATGCTGAGATGTCATGCGTACACTCCAGCAAATCTAGAATATGTATTTTCTACTTGAAGATATATATTCTGGATTCTGGAATGTACTTGAAAATGGCGTGCCTCATAATCAGATCATGGTTTGGGCACGTAAAACACCATATAAAAATTTTAGGCTCGAATAATTCAGAGCTATTGGTACACGGGCTCACGAAAACAAGATCGAGTACGGAGGACAAAGTACATTGAACACGTGTAGGTTGCTTGACCATTTTACTGAATTTGTATTTTAATTAAATACTGTATTGAATCAGGCTTTCTTGCACATTATGTCAATTACACACTGAACATGCGCGCTATTATATTGTTACGGTGTTAAAAACAGTCAGGCGTATATTTACAGGATATTTAGAAAAATTTGTAGAAGCTGACAAGATGCTAGACCACGCGCGAAGTCAAGAGCATCGTCTTTTTCCGACCAAGCTGAAAACATCTTCTTCGTTAGCGTGTCACATGACCCCGGCGGCTGAAGCACCGGCTCGGTGCTGGTTAGGAGGCGGGCGAGTGATAAAACTTAAGACGCGCGACGTGGATCACGTCGGAGCGACGCTGAGCCACGGTTAGCTCAAGAGGTGCGCTTTCGTACGTGACGTCAGTTACTTGACGTAGGACACGGTAAGGGCCAGAGTAGCGTGAAAGTAACTTCTCCGAGAGGAGAACGCGTCGCGACGGCGACCAAAGGAGAATCAGGGCGCCCGGCGTGTAATGGACGTCACGGCTGCAGAAACGTCAGAAGAGTCGACAGGATGGCGCGACAAGCAGTCCGCATCTTGATGTAACTGGTCGGTCTTGTATACAACTGAAAAGTTGTTTTCTTGAAGGCGCAGAGCCCAGCGGCGAAGGCGCCCTGAAGGATCTTCGAGGGACGAAGGCCAACACAGAGCGTGGTGATCAGTGATGACTGTGAATTGGCGGCCGTACAAATAGGGGCGGAATTTACCCACTGCCCAAATGAGAGCCAGACACTCGCGTTCGGTGATATAATAATTGCGCTCAGCAGAAGAAAGAAGGCGGCTGGCGTATGCAATAACACGTTCTCGCCCTTGTTGTTTCTGTGCCCAGATCGCTCCAATACCGTGTGGCATCGGTACGGACTTCTGTTGGAGCTGACGCCTCAAAGCGAGCGGGAATGGGTGGGGACGTAAGCAGCCCACTCAGCTCGGTGAAAGCATCATCTTGCTCAGGGCCCCAAATAAATGCAGTGTCTTTCTTGAGGAGCTGACTGAGAGCACGTGTAACTTTCGCAACATTTCGGACGAACCGACGGAAGTAGGAGCAAAGGCCCAAGAAGCTGCGAACATCCTTGGCACATATTGGCACGGGAAAGTCTTTCACTGCCCGTATTTCATCGTGATCAGGGTGTACACCAGAAGAATCGACGAGATAGATGCCCAAGCACAGATGCCCGAGCCAAACAAATCCTTGAGCTTTTGTTTACAAATATCCCAGCTGGTAAGTTCATCCTCATGAGTCTGAAACCAGACGCGTGCCGTGCCCACGAGGTAAAATATCAAATTAGTGAGCATGATGGTCTGGTCCCAATGGTTGCTGGCGCTCACCCGCTCATATAGTTGAAACCAGACTTCAACATAAGTGTCGTCGGTGCCAGAATAGGTTCCAGGGTCGCGGGGTTGTGCTAAAATGACGGTGGGCGTGGGTGCCGGCGGGCCCGAAGCAACCTCGCCTTGAGCTGGCATTGTAGATGCAGCCAACGAGCGCCCGCTGCGTAAATCCGTCTTGATAATGATCCCGCACCTCCACCAAAAATGTTACCGGGTTAAAAACAGGCACACGTATATTAACAGGATATTTACAAAAAAATTGTAGCAGCTGACAGGATGGTAGACAGCGCGCGAAGTCCAGAGCGTCGTCTTCTTCCGACCAAGCTGAAGACATCTTCGTCAGCGAGTCACAATATTCAAAAGCATAGGATTGTCCGAATCTACACTTAGAATATTAAAGTAACCAACAAGTAAGAGTTCTTATTGAGTAAAATTTGACGTCTGTTCATATGGGTCATGCAAGAACTACGGTGGTGCATCGAGAGAATGGCAGACAGGGAAGAATAGTAAGAGCCCTAGCACGACAAATTGTAACCAAATTGCAGGAAGGTTAGTTCTACCTAATCGATAGAGCGGTGCCACCACCTCTAAAATGTTTATCGTGCCTAAAAAGCTGATATGCAGGTGGAAAAATTATGTTACGCTCTGTCTGTCGCCTTTTCTCCCTCGTTCATGTCTATTTGAGCTTCCCTGTGCTCTCTGTCTAGCTGTTGTTTGCTTTATAAGAAATAACTGCTATACAGGACAGATTTGCTGCATGCTCTCAGTATGTTCGAGCGCCCTTAGAATAAAAGGTGTCGCATGCAACAACAAAAATAAAAATAATAAAAGTGGAGTCGAATATGTTTAGCTGAAAGATGAATTCACTCATAAAATTCCTTACTTTCGATGGCTGATATCGAAATGCAGGCAATGATACATTTGAAAGCAGGACAGCGTATAGGTCACTTCTGCAAGCAGCATTAAAATGTTTTTTCAAGGTCATAAATTTAAGACTCTTAGGTATTAATAAGATATTACTTCTACCACACACTTAAGCGTTAATTTCATAATGAAGTGTTCTTTGAAGCAACACCTACGATGGCGCATTTAGTGAAATGACGTAATAAAATTCATCTCGCGATCTTCGATCAGAGAGTTTGTAACTAAAGGTAGAAAAATGAAATGAATAAACAATAACCGACGGTATATATTCATTTCATGGATCAGAGGCAGATACGCATATATCAAACTGAGGTTAAGTAAAAAATAAATTTTGAAATTTATTGTCCCAAACCTTCTTAAGCGGCTATGTTAGGCGCCGTAAGGAGTGCCTAGGGAATAATTTCAACCACCACCTAAGGCATGTCGTACAGGCGCTTTTGCATTCCACTCTTATCCTAATGCGGCAGCCGCGTCCGGGAATCGAACTTAGGGCATCATGCGTGACCTCGGCAGCCGAATTTATTTGTCGTTGAGCCATCGCGGTGAGTAAACTCCGATTATAGTACCTTTCCGAAGGCATCAACATCCACAACAACGTGCCTAACTGAAGTAGCGCGACTGCTTGTCGGTGAGAGCGTAGAATGTCATCAAAGTTTAAGCCTTCATATCATAGTCACGAACCTTCCAAATTTATTGTTGCCCAGTGAGATTCAATATAAACACATCCATTCCACAGTAAACTATAATATGATTTGAGGAATTAGCAAGGAAGCAAAGAAAGAAATTTCGTTTTGAAGAAGCCGGTTGAGGCCTGTGGCGTCCTCTTCCAAGCGTATGAAAAAAACAATCAGTTACTGAGTCAGCGACGCCTGCCGGCAACTTCGCGCACGTGTCAGCATACTTCGGCAATACAACGACAGGGGTCCTCGCCTCGCTCCCTATATGCCGCTTGAGCCTGAGGAAGATAGCTGTTTAAAACTGTGCCGCAGAAAGAAAGCGCTCACAGAAGTGGAGGCCGGTGTTTTGCAATCATCGGTCATTGCTCGTTGAAGCATAGTGCCCGCCCGAAATGACGTAGAATTCTTCCAGGTTTCAACGTCCCGTATGCCCCATTGACCGAGCGAAGCACGAGTTAATGTATTCTCCCGCAAGGTACCAAGGAGCAGCGTACATATTCACAATGGTAAAGAAATGAACGTCATAATGTGCCACTGAATTCTGGTTAATATTTGCGGATAAATTTTGGCATCCACGCTCCGCATGAATCAGTCTTCATAGAGCAAGCACTTTACGAAGGTCCCCAGAAAATTGTTCAACTTTGACGGCATATATGTTTAACATATCTGCTTCTATATGCTCCAAGTATATGGGTTTCAGTTACCCAGTCAAGGTGTGCCCGTCGTGGCTCCTATAATTCAGCTGCCGGTTATGTTGTAATCAGATTGTTTTTGAGTTAACTCGTTATTAAAGTAATTCTAAAAGGGCTTGTTTTATTACATAGATATATGCATTCTACTTTTCTTTTACATGCTCGAAAATAGCCGCATACTATTTGTGCTAAAACTCGAGCAACTCTTGGTTTAAGTTGTCAGTAGCCCAACATAAGAAAGCTAAGCAGCGTAGAAATGTTTAGCATATCTGAGCTGGATGAGAGTTCTTGTGTGCTTTATAGCAGCGCACTTGATCAGGGATAAAAAATGTTATAACATTTTGAGTTAGGGAACGAAACAAATTTTGTAACTAAGTATTTCAGTATTGTGTTTTTTTTTTCCAAAGAGAGAGTAAATAAAATATTAAAGGAAGCGGCGTAGTGTTACTAATAATGAAATGCTGCAAGAGTCAGGTTACAAATTTCCGTCTATAGCACACGCTCCACTTGTGACAAATATTTATACGCAATGAACTTTAAAATATTGGTAAAGGTGCTGATACGATCGCGACCGGGGGAGGTGGATCTTCACCGCAAGAATCAGGAAACGGCGACGAAAACGGGCATTGTGATGATAAAAAAAGTATAAAAGAATGTGTTCCTTAATTGCTACATGGTTGTGACTCTGTCCTATAGTCTCGGGCGGTTCTGATTAACACGGGTAACAGGACGGCGGTAGTCAATGCCTTCTTGCAACACTTGGGCAACTTGTGGAAGTATCACTGCCTTTGTCAGTTTGTGGAGTCGACGAGCTCTTCCCCTTCGTGTTTCCTCCCCTTGGTCCTCCCCTTTGTGTCTGCTAAGGGCATAAAGGATGACGCTCTTTGGGGAAGAGGGCAATTATGTCGACGTGGGAACGCCCGCTTGAATCTTTCCCTCGCTTGAGAGATCGAAGTCCAGGCTTATACTAACAGCCTTTCTTGGGACGAGGGAAATCATCTCGTCATGGGAAAGCACGCCTGAACATTTCTCACACTTGACAGGTCGATCATAACAGTGCCTAACGGGGCATGTGGATTATTTATTTATTTATTTATTTATTTATTTATTTATTTATTTATTTATTTATTTATTTATTTATTTATTTATTTATTTATTTATTTATTTATTTAACATACATCCCAGGCGAGATGATTTGACAGGAAGGAGTGGTAGAATACGAACATTGAGCAGACAAAGAGGAAGAAAGAAGCTTAAGAACAGTTAGGAAAATTAACAAACAAAATAAACTAAAGGCTTCTTGGAGGGTAGCCTTAACGCAATGCTAGTCCGGTGGACAAAAGTCGAAGGGATTTAGTTGGTTTTCCGAGTACTGAATGCGCCTCAAAGTCAACGTATTTGTTTATTTTAACACACTCTTCTAATTGGCACTTCGGGCCCCGCGAATAACGCAACGTTGAAAACGCCCGATATTTCATCTGGCAGATTATTTAGATTCACACTTCAGGCGAGCGATGTTGCTGCTTTGTTAGGCACAGACATCAATTATTCTCTCTTTCTTCTTTTCCTTTTGTGGTCGAAGAGTATAGAGATCGTATACAGGGGGTTTATATTACAGAAATGGATGAATTCACCCCAGCATGCTTCCTGACTGTAAGAGGCTTATCCCAAAGATAAATTAAATAAATGGTGACGTCGGTAAAAAAAAAAAAGAAACGATCACAATTTTCCATAGTACAAAACAAAAACGAAAGAAGAAAAGGGCGTTGAAATATAATATAGCATCTTCAGCGCAAGCACAGTCAACGGGCAAGGTGGCTCCGCCAGCGGGAATTTATTTCAAATATACTTGCATGTGTTTACACTAAGAAGAAAACAAATTATGGGGTTTTACGTGCCAAACCACTTTCTGATTATGAGGCACGCCGTAGTGGAGGACTCCGGAAATTTCGATCGCCTGGGGTTCTGTAACGTGCACCTAAAGGCAGGACATGTAATGAGGAGGGAAGATAACCGATGGACATTAAGGGCTGCGGAGTGGATTCCAAGGGAAGGGAAGCGTAGCACGGGGCGGCAGAAAGTTAGGTGGGCGAACGAGATTAAGAAGTTTGCAGGGACAACATGGCCACAATTAGTACATGACCGGGGTAGTTGACGAAGTATGGGAGAGGCCTTTGCACTGCAGTGGGCGTAACCAGTCTGATGATGATGATGAAATCTAAGTGCACGGTTGTTTCCGCATTTCGCCCCCATCGAAATGCGGCCGCCGTGGCCGGGTTTCGATCCTGCGACCTCGTGCTCAGCAGCCCAACAACATAGCCACTGAGCAACCACGGTGGGTACACTAAGAAGAGATGAAATGTATTGTTACACGTATTTTAGCTCTTTCATTATTGAAATGAAAATAAAACAATAAATTTGGCAATATTATAGTAATGACGGCTACTCCTTCTCAATAAATAAATAAATAAATAAATAAATAAATAAATAAATAAATAAATAAATAAATAAATAAATATTTATTGCCCAGGAGACCCTCTGAGGTCCGAGTTCTCCTGGCATACGCATACAGAAAAAAAATACTATTACAAAAGTATGTTTAACTAAAGGCAGAGATTTGAAAAGTGAGAACAACTTGGCATAATAATAGAGAACCAACATATTAAGTATGAAAGGCACTTATTTTTTTAATGGGTGGGAGTGTTTATTTCTGCGATCAGAAAATGGAACGAGACCAAAAGACGAAGCCTGACGAGGTTCGTTGCTCCGACTACAGTTTGGTGTGTGCACGGAGCTCGGGGTTACAAATGGAAACACCGACAGAGCACTGTATCAATGACAGCTCGTACGCCGGAACCATGAAGTGATGCAGTCAAGATCAGTGTTGCCAATCTGGCGAGCTTGTCGCTAAATTTAGCGACCTTCTTGCCTGTTTAGAGATAAATGTTTCTATTTAGTGACCGACGGCTTTCTTTAGCGACATAATAGAGCAATTTATGACGTCTTTGTTTGTGACTTCGAATGCAGAAAAGTTCCTTCGAAAGTGCCCTTTTTCGGACGCAATATTTAATATTTTATTCAAAAGCTACAAGCACGTTGCCGGAATTCCCTGTATGGTGCGTGGGCTCTGCCACTGCGATGAAGTAATGATTGTCTTCCTATCGGTGCTGTTCACATCGCGCTTGTGCTTCAAAACAGGATAGTTTTAAACAGGCTTCACGACGTGCTCATAATATTTACGTTTTTTTTTCTTCTTCAGTATTTCTTTTCATAACCGATTTGACTTTGGTTAGCGCTTGCATGTTCTGCAGTTCCAGTAAATATTGTTACGGGAAGGTCTACAGAAGAGGGGGTTTATTTACACTGTGTACAAAGAGACTAAAAATGGGGCAGCAACAGCAAAGATGGCGGACGGCAGACCTCACTTCATCCTCTTCTTGTCCGCTCTACACTTCAGCATCTTTTACATCCGCAGCACGATTGGATCATTACAATATGTTCGATGCGTGAGCGTTCGCAATCGTATCAGTAAATTAATTTACCAAAGCCGATTGTAATAACTTCTATGGTAAGATTTAGAACGCAGCAGGTGCATAATCTCACAGATCGACTGTCGAAAGGCTGGGCTCGTTCACATGAATATGAACGCAGCGCTTTAGTTCCTCGTGGCTTTCGGACAAATTCCTTCCTGCATTACTATGAGCTCCAGCTCCAGTTCGTCCAACTGGCTGAAGAGGCTGCTGTGACCCAAGACCTCCCAGCCTGCATCTGAGGCGGCGGCACTCACCCCCTGACCTGCGTGTCGGGGGGTGGGTAGATCACCTTATTCGTTGGACAATAAAGTTTATTCTATCTATGCATGAAGCTTTATAGTGGATGAAGGCGCGCACGTTAAGTGTTTCACTTAAATAAAAATCACGCTGTCTTCACCCCCGGGTTAACTACATACGATGAAGCGCGTGTTGAAGAATTTCGTGTCTTCTTTCACGAGTGCTGAGAGCTACGAAATTTGCCGGGATAATGGTGTCAAAGTTGCCCATTCTCGTGCTAAGAAAATCAGCTTGCTCGTGTATTGTTTTTTTTCGTCCTGAAATTGTAACTTTTCAATGTGAAATTGTACGAAAATTTCCAGCTTGGCTCATTCCTTGTGATGTAAGCATATTAGTAAATAAACGCCCTATACTCCCTCCAGGATAATTTACTGTTTATACCTCACCTGCACGGACACTAGCCGAACGGGAAATTCTTCGGCAGATGACTTACATTACGTTAGTTAATACTATAGCGTTGCAAATCGCCTACACTATTTAAATTTCGCTCGACAATTTTAGCGGCCTTACAGCGATACAGTAGGCAGGAACGTAGTAAGAACTATTATATAACCTGCTGAACTGGCGCGGAATGCGAAACACCATACAACTGAAAAGGTAGGGGCAGGTAAGGATTCCTTGAAAGATTTTGAAATGAAACCGATGATCAGCACGATTACGTCGGCAACAAAGCCTTGGCAGCGACGATAATCGAACAGTACTTGAACCTGATCCAGTGCCGGTATTAGGAAAGTTGTGGTAGCATATGCTTAGAAACTTTTTCTGGGCCCATTCAGTAATTTGATTGGTGCATTTAGAGGTGTCGCTGGAGCTGAGGGAGACATATTATTCTGTACAACTTGCAGAAATGTGTTGGAGAATCGAATCTTTTTGACAGTCTGCAAACAGAGCCGGGATGGGGTAGAGCCTGCCTTGGAACGCGTTTAGTGTGAACAGAAAGTGTAAGGTTGTGGAAAAGAGTTCACAGAGATAATCAATTTCAAACACCTGACATAACGGTACAGAATCCAGAGAATAAGAAAATGGAATGCTTGCCGTTTTGCGAGTGAAAGTTATAATTTTTGTCTTAGCATCATTGAAGGTCAGATAGTCATTTCAGCACCATTAAGAAAAAGGAAACAAGTCGGGCTGCAGGATGCGATAATGACATGCAGTGCGAATTTAATTAAAATTTTACCCCCGTATTCACAAATGACTCTCGACTCGAAGCTCTTCCTTCACTTCACAGAGTTAACAACAGCGCCACCCCTCGGCTGAAAAAAATTCCAAGGTTCTCGAGAATTGCCTTAGGGTGTCAGAGATGCGCAGTGACCACTTCTGTCAAGGAGTGGCGCTGCCATCCACTTTCTTGAGTCGAGGAGGAGTGTTGACTGAAGGAACGTTCTGGATTAGAGGGGCTAATGCCATCAGCATATGGAAGAAAAAATAATTCTGTATAGCAGAAGAAACGTCATTAGCAATTTTTTTAAGAAGCAGAGATCCTAAGACTGACACTTGAGGCACGCTGCTAGTTGTCTTGTATAAAGAAGACATTTGGTCATACCTATTAACATGACATGATTGATCAAAAAGATAACTGTGAAAGGGAGTCACCGTTTAAGAGTCGCCACCAATGTGTATAAGCTCAACCAGAAGCTGTGAGTGGCTGTCTATGTCAAAAAATTGGCTGGGGCTTAGCTAAGGTTAAGCCTGGATATATCGAAGCGAAAAAGTTCGGTGATGCTTATGGTATAGCTTATGGTTATGCTTTATGATTTAGCCTATGGTTATGCTTATGGTTTAGCTTGTGGTTATGCTTTATGATTTAGCCTATGGATATGCTTACGGTTTAACTTATGGATATGCTTTGGTTAGCTTATGGTTATGCTATACGTGTGCTTTGTGTAGTTATGCAAATTGCTTATCAATGATATATACCATAAGTTATGCAGGATTATTAAACTTCTTTATTCATCATTGTTGGGCACATTGTCTTGCGATTTCTGTACAGCCATAAACACAGCTCTCTGTATCGGTAGTATCACTCTCTTCTCCTTCCATGTTGAACGCGCATGCCTATTCTCTGGCAAGCGGTTATATAGCCGGCCTCCGCGATAAACACGCGCTCGCGGCGAACGTCAAACGATGACGCATAGCGCGCGGCAGTGGCCACCTGTGCCGACTCCGAACACGCTTACGGAGCCAATTCCGACATACGCCGGCTCGCGCGAAGCACGCTGTTGACTAGCGTAGTGAAGCTTTTCGCTTCGAAAGCTTTGCTGAGGTCACAATAAACGGTGTCAACTTGCCCCTCTGAAGTACCTGCGGGTAGATCTGAGCCACGAAACTTGCCTAATTTGTGTTAGTTGAGAAACTAGAGAGAAATCCAAGCTGATTTGGAATCAAGAAGTTCTACGCAGTAAAAGACATCTGTTGTGAGGAGCAAGCTAAAAAAAATATATGTGCTACAGAGAAGAGAAATTTGGGGAGAATTCGAGACATTGGTTTTACAGCCAGCCCTAGATACACGAAAAGATCAAGGCCATTCCGTCCTGCGTAGGTGGATGACCAGCGATAAACGTTGTGGTAAGAAAACTTCTGGTAAACACTTTATTGCATCACTCACGGTTACTTAGTAACGACGGTCACAATGGTTTTGGGGTCGTTATGATATACACTCATCGGCGTACTCGCAACTGCAGACGCATTTTTTGAGAATGTCAGATCGATGCACGTAGGCCGCTGGGTAGTCGGCTGGGCCGGATCGGTGTGGCATCGCAAGTGATATGACTGCAACACGAAACGCGTAACCCACTTTCTTCCCGGTGCAGACACATGCGCACTGAAATCCCCGAGAACGACTCCAGGGGTAGTGTCGTCGCAACTAACCCACGCAAAGTGAGTAGCCATGAACCTTGCGGGGCTACGAACGACTGCATTTTTTTTTTGCTTTCTTACGGAGGTGTGGGCTTGTGTGGACGCCTTTGACTTGCTCGGGCCCTCCGCGTGTGTGCGCGAGCTCACCGCAGCTTCCCGCCCCCTCCACTCCCTCTCTCTCTATATATTTCTATTCCACCCTTCCCGGCCCGGGAATTAGGGTAGCCATTCAGCGCATTTCTGGCAAACATCCCGGCTTTGTCTATTTGTTCCTCCTCCTCAAGGGGGTATGAGCCATTGACGACAGTTTTCTACATGCTGCTCTGTTTGTTGTATGCGTGATTCCAAATAATGTAACCAGCGCTCGCTTCCCTTTGCTGAGTGCTTGTAGCCTCTGACTTCGGGGCTATGAGTCATTGCACTTTTTCCTTACTTGCGGGGTTACGAGTGCTTGCGGGTGCATGGGCCATTGAAGATGATAGTTTTTGTGTGCGAACGCGTAAATTATACGGTATCCTCGCCTTGTACAGCTCCGCCGTAAATTCCAAGTAGTTTTCTATGCGAGGAAAAGTGGAAGTACTCAAACTGATGTCAAATATCGATATAGGAATTGGCGCGAAGAAACTGCCGAAAACTTTTACAATGGGCGAGGGGATGCCATCTGGGCAGCAGGATGGGGACAGATTCGAACCTTTTAAGGTATTCCCTGATGAGCTTTCCAAGTAACAGCACAGCACTAGATGTAGTGTCTAGATTAGCACCTGCAACACTATATGCATTGCAGATGATGATGATGATAATAATAATAATAATAATAATAATAATAATAATAATAATAATAATAATAATAATAATAATAATAATAATAATAATAATAATAATAATAATAAGTGCACCATTTTCCCAGTAAGTAAATATGGCATGACTATAACGCACACGGAGAAATGGCTACGTTGCCGTAGCTTCTGGGGCCACATGGCGGAGCGTACCCTTGCCCTCTCTTAGTGTCCTGACATTGTGCCGCCATCTGTTGCAAAGTTTAGGAGACATCTCCAGCCAGTGCCGCCGCCGCCCAACGGGAGTTCGGGGAAACACCCCAGAAAAAAGGATGGGAAGAGCAAGCTCGAATCCGGGCACGCGCACCAGGGGACGCCACTGCCTGAACAATTGCAGGACTTCACTTTGCGATGTTTCGGATAGATTGCGCCACTCTGTCAGAGTGACAGTGCACTGCTCTTTGATGCAGTGGTTTGAAAAGAAAGGGTAATTCACCGCATTCTTCAGTTAAAAACACTGCACCATGCGATGTTTTCTTGCAATGGCGAGCAACAAACAACCAATTTATAAATAATTGCTTAGGAGCTTGAGAATTGGGAAAAATCTTTTGAACTGACTTCGGTTTTACTAACAGAACTTCCATTTTCCAGCTAATTTGCTTTCGTCTTTCTTATGTTGAACTTTATTACACACTCACGTGTGATTGTTCCCTTCACTCACCAGCCATAAGCACAGTAATTATGGACTTTTCATTTGCCGTTTTGAAATGTTCTTTATTCACAATTTCGATTGCGCAACAATAATTTGGTCCCATGTTTGACGTCAAACATCGACTGAAGTTTAAAAGTAAACATTGGTGCTAAGGGTTTGACAGCAACTAAAAGCACGGATACCACTTTTTAATGTAAACGCCACGACTACTACGCGACTTAGCTTTTCTTTCTTTAACATGCAAAGAAAATTGAAATACGTGAGCTTCTTCACATACCGATGACACAGGAAAACCAACACGCGACCACGGGTGCTTGACAGCGGAACGGCATATCCACCAAAAGCACTACAGTTCTTCAATGTGGAACAATGAGATAAGTTCAGCTGCGAGTTTTCTCTGAATAATATTGACGGATACGCGCGTCGAGCGCTTCAACATTAAAATAATACCAAGATTGAAATCGAATTAAGAAGAGTGAAGACCAGAAAGAAGCGAACGGACGCGTGAGGCATGAGGGGCACCACGTGCGTGGTGCGAAAGGCTGGCAAAATCTTATTAGCCGCATCGAGGCCACAAAGGTATTGCTACGAACCCGAGAAGCAGGATATGTGCCAGCAATCTTGTATCTTACGTACAAGACATTAACACGATGTTCAGTTGACACATAGCAGAAGCTTATTGTTTAGTTACTATATAGAAAGGGACGAAATATTGCGTTTGAAGAGAGGACAGTCGGTTGAACTGTGGACCTAATAGCTTGTGACGAAAAATTGAAAGAAAGAAAGAAGGAAAGAAAGAAAGAAAGAAAGAAAGAAAGAAAGAAAGAAAGAAAGAAAGAAAGAAAGAGGGATGTCGCAAACCGCTAACATTAACAATGCTGTGGTTTACGTCAATGTGCCTGTAAAGCGTGCTTTGCCTGTGAGGCTTTTCTGCACGCGGTGAAGCAATAAAAAGAAAGATAGTTCCTTTCAGTTTGGAGAAACTCGGAGTTAAGGGGTTCGGGGGAGGGGACAGACTTAATTCTATTTATCAAATTTATTTATTTATTTATTTATTTATTTATTTATTTATTTATTTATTTATTTATTTATAAGACCCATGCAGGAGTCAGTCATAATGAAACTGTACGATTTGAAAGGATGCGCAAGAAATTTACTACAGCGTTCGAACTGAGACAATTAAATGTTAAGAAAGAGAAATTCGCGAATGACAGAGCGCGAAAAACCATGAGTACATGGTCTAAGAACAAAGAATGTATGCTAACACCAATAAACATACTCAGGTACAGATACTCAATTTGCTTTAAGGAATGGTTAACATATAATTGACTTAAACATATTGGTTTATTAGAACACACCGCCCCAAATAGCAATAATAGCAATTCTTACAGAACATAAGAAATGTCTTGGTAATCTTTGTAATCTTGAAATATTGGTAAGAAAAGTCACCATGCAAAATCAAAGTTGTTAATGCTGCTAAAAAGTGCACCAGCAGAGGCAGCATTTACAGCTTCAGCAGGTAACCTTTTCCATTAGGAAATGGAGTGCGGAAATAGTGAGGCTCTTGTGAATATTATAATGTCTCTGATGTTGGCGTATTAATTTGTCGTGATTCCTTCTGGATGAGTACCCGCCGTGGTTGTTTTGTGGCAATGGTGTTGGGCTGCTAAGCATGAGGTCACGGGATTGAATCTCGGCCACGGCGGCCGCATTTCGATGGGGGCGAAATGCGAAAACACCCGTGTACCTAGATTTAGGTGCGCGTTAAAGAATCTCAGCTGGTCCAAATTTCTGGATTCCCCACTACGGCGTGCCTCATAATCAGATCGTGGTTTTAGCACGTAAAACCCCATAATTTAATCTTTATTCTGAACGAGTGTTTGCAGCGTGCTTGAATGTAAGACGACCGCCGTATCCTATAGGGACCTTGATCACGTAAATATAAAAATGTAAGTCTAGAAATAATTCTGCGATGAGTTAGTGACTGAATATTGTCTTTTGTAAGAAACCTGACAATCCTAGAACGATGTAAATATTGCGAGTGCTATATAAACCTCAGTGATAAGTTTTGTGTGTGATATATGTATGTGTGTGTTCTACGCATGTATAATCTATGTGTGTTTTGTATGTGTTTACCAGTAGCACCAGGTATTATAGAAGCTTCCGTAGAACTCTCCTCAATTACACCCAGGCATCTTAACTCCCAACTAGCACTTTTCTTTAAAAAATGTTTTTCTAAGGATGGATTTTTCACACCCAGAGTTCGCAAAAAGTAACCGATGCCTTGTTTACTTATGTCTGTATTGGCCACGGGATAGTCAAACTGATAACGTGGCATGGCACCGTTGAAAGCAATTTTGCTAAATACTGATTATGAAAATGCGTGGAATTAACTCGCTATGACGCCAGGCTAAATGATAGGTTTCTTCGGAACGGTAATTTGAGAGTTTGTGTCTCATTGCCTCAATAGGTATTGCCAGAATTTAGGCGATATAACCGGTAGTCTAACAGAGAAGAAACGTTCCCTTGCCGAAAGAACTTTATCCTTTAGCATGCGCACAAGATATTTTAGAGTACTCGTTTTTTTCTGCGTTTTCTTACACTTCGTTTTAGGTGACTTATTTTCTCCGTTGCCTAACGATTCTCTGAGTTAACGCGTTTCTTTCTGTAGGGAATGTACTTTCCTTCACAAAACATGTACAGTTTGCTTAAAACACGACCATAACGCTTGTACATCAAAGAATAGCAGCATATTGGAGAAGAAGGCACTCAAATAGTCCGAGACGGCATTGTCCTCAGCTGTGCGGTAACCCTTGACTACACAAGGGATGGTCTAACGGGATCGCGGGTTCTTCAAATGGGCCATGATAATACAATCATTCGATGCTCACAAATGCAATTTTCAATGTTTAATTGCCTAATTTGAAATAAAGTGCTTACGAACATTACAACGAGCACCGTGCATGAAGAGCCAATAATTCTAAGCGGTTCAGAAACTAACTGAACTTGAGAAACACAAAAAGACATTAACAGCAGGGATTCAGCGCTTTTGGTGTTATTCCAGTCGTGCAATAAATTATTCCAATTTATTCCCTGTAAAGATCGCTAGTGATGATAATTCAGCGTCAGTTAGCGTGTTGTGGAATGTGGTCATGCATAACATCGAGTCATTCATGAGGAGCACTATGAGGTTGGTGCACACCGCGTGAAAGGGTGTTTTCCCCCCATGAAATGTTACTTTACACCAGAAACTTTCATCGTCAGGTTTACTATCAAGAACTGTGAATTGTATATTATATTTTATTGCGACACCTGCGCCTCCCCCTCGTAATCCTCTGTCTTTGTTGATCAGCCGATATGAATAGGGAAGCACTTCTGAATCTTGCACACCTTTGTGAAGCCAGATTTCCGTAGTGTTTCTCTGATGTTTTCGGTTATTGAGACAAAAGAATATTAAGCCCAGTGTTAGCTTTAAATCATGGTTCCGTATGTGATGAAGCTATAGCATGTATCATCCACTCGCTCAGACGTTAAGTGCAAATGGACTGCTCAATGATGATGGATTTACCGAACCCTATATATGCGCTCCAGTGGTGGGCAGAACACCCACGCCAAGCCACTGGAGACCATGTACTTACGTTTCAGTGCACAGTAGCACTGCGATTGTCTAATGCTGGAAAAAGAGGGTCCAGTGTCAAATGCTTCGCACTTGTTACTTTATTGCGTGGCAGGGTGGAACGAGACATTAAGTGAGGAAAAGAGACAGCGTCAGAAATCGATGTGGCCGCACGCTCACGACAACGTTCTCTGCACATTAAGGGTGGTAACGCCATCTATTTGTTCTTCTGAGGTCGAGGAAGGGTACTTATTTTGGGATGATTGCCCTAATTTTATGTTCTCTCCCCCTTCGTCAGCAGTTCGCGTAAATACGCACCCCTGCTGCTACAGGGATGTGCCACTTCAGGAGGCGTATAAGGAATGAATAGAAATGGAGCTTAAGTATCCTTATGGAATTGGCCCTTACCTTTCAAAGCTTTCAGTGTGTAACGACCGATGTCGTGTCACTATGTCAAATAGGAGAACGTGCGTGTCGTCATGGCATCGTTGAGTCTCACCGACTCGCAGCCGTGGCTGAGCAGTTTTGACATCCCGCTGCTGAGTTTGCCGTCGCTGGTGTGATGCCTTGCCGGGTTGGGCTCACAGTCACGTGAACGCAACGCAAACAAATATCGCTGTACTTAAACCTATTGAGTGTTTGAGAAAACTCCAGGGTCAAAATTATTCCATATTCCCAATCTTGGGTGCCGCTAATAGCCAAATGTTAACAGTGGAGAGTAAAACGTCATCATCTGTTTTTCATCGATTCTCTACGACTTTGTTTAATCACTACTATGGTGCTCCAAATGAAAACACAGGAGTATCCTTGTATGCTGGTAATAATTCAGTGTGTATACTTGAAGACTTGTGGTTTCGCTAAGCGTTATTCTAATTAAATGTGTTTCCCATCAAAGCGCTGCTATTTGTGTTTTCGTACTATTCAAATGTGTCGCGTACTAACTTTTAATTGATATGTTTTCTTGTTATCCTGATTATCCTGAACAAACTGTCCCATCTCAGCAGCTTCGCTACACACTGTATCCATTAGATCTCTTTGCAAGCACTTCTTCAGTTGCGTATTGAGACCATGTGAAAGGGAGGCTTTATGAGCAAGCGCAATACTTCCCGTAGTTTAGAGGAACATTTTCAGAAATTGAGGCTGCTAATCGGCAAAAATTTATATCTGTGCGTGCATGCATGGTCATGCTTTGCCCGGACAATGTGCTTTAGGTCTTGCGCGTGAGAAAAGCCCCATGCCTCCGGCATCGGTAGGAAATGGATTTGAGAACAGAGAACACGACACGTTGCGTTTGTTCAAAGCGCGTTTATTGGTCTTCCAGCCGAGCGGTGATGAAGGCCTATAGGGAAGCGTCCGTTGAAACGATAGCTGAACATGCGTGGATATCGCATCGCTGCTTGAGTGAAATTTCAATCCGCCAAAATTTATGCCGCTGTATACGCTGTATACTGCTGTATATATATATATATATATATATATATATATGCTTTCCTATACTTCGCCACACTGGTTTCTCTCATTGCTTTTGAAGACTATACCCTGTTTCAGACAGTGAAAAACTCACGTGGTTACAGGGGTGTATTGGTTCACGTTGCCGTCTGCATGTCGCGTAAACAGTTATATGTCTTACTGACGTAATGGGCCCAATACGGATAAAAGAATGTTCATTTTATCAGTTTTATACTTTTGTAGGCTGAAGTGATGTTACTGCTAACAAAAAGTAGACCACGGAATTAGGGGACACTTAAGTTCGTTTGGAGTAAAGAACTCCTACAGCTGTCACTCTGCCCGTACTGACCTGAAGTTCATATATAACGACTCCTCTCACAAGGCTTAGACACGCCGAAAGTTAGTTCCGATCTTAGAATCACAGGTATTTCCTTGTTGACTCTATATCATGGTAGCTAGATTAGGCAAAGCGAGGGAAAGTTTCACGATTTATGCGCTGTGAAGCAAGTTAAGTTAGGGCATTTTGCTTGCCGGAATCACGATCTGATTTTGAGGCGCGCCGTAGTGAGGGCTGCGGATAAATCTTCGCCACCTGGTGATCTTTAGCGTGCACACAATGCAAGGTACATGGGCATTTCTGCATTTCGCCCCCATCGAAATGCGGCCGCCGCGGCCGGGGTTCGAGCCCGTGACCTCGTGCGTAGTAGCGCAACGCCGTAGACTCAACCAGGGCGGGTCACGCTCTGTGAAGCAGCGCATTGCGTCGGCGTGACCGGGAGCTTATGGTGAAATGAGCGACAGCAGTGTCACCGGGTTTTTGATGATGTCAGAAGCTTTGTCATTTCTGAGATAGTTAAATCGGTGTTGGTGTTTATGAAACGAAGCATGTTCGCATTCTATAACGTGGCTTGAAATGGTGCCCCCCTCTTGTTTCAGTTTACGTTGATTTGGAGAATGAAACACGTTACTCGATTGGGAACGAGTCGTGTTCTTTGCTTGGAGCGGATCGTGTTAATCAGTGTTACTCGACTTCACCGTGAAGTATAAATAAAAGCAGGTCAATATGATTTGAGCAGTGGTACATGCTGTGCGATTTGTGGGACCTTGCAGAATCACAACTCAAATTCCAGTGAAGTAGACTCCGAGTCAAAGAGGTCGCATTCATCGGGGCATGACAACACGTTTTCTCCGGGCTCTTGAGCGTTGAGATAAGCCACTTTCACATTATATGATGCCCGGTGGTTTTGTGGAGGTGCCTACTTGGACGTCCAGATGGTATTATGGCGACGCACAGGAACGCTTCATGAATGAGCCTTAGTATCGGAGCGTTCACCCGGCAAAAACACATCACTTTTCGCACGTAAAGCATTTTCGTACCCTCCTTACCACGTCTGTATATAATGCTGAGCTACAGTGGTTATACTGGCATCGGCAGCGTTAACTGTGTCGAGACTTGGAATTAATGCTTTGAGATTAATAATAATAATAATAATAATAATAATAATAATAATAATAATAATAATAATAATAATAATAATAATAATAATAATAATAATAATAATAATAAAGATTATTTCCTATAAGAAACGATGGAGGAGGATAACATTATTATGCGGAGTATTAACATTTGTGAACTTACAAATGTACTTTTAGCGGATGGATCTCTGTGTAATGATTCTCTTCTATAAGTGGGCGAAAGTATTAACAGAAATACGTAGCCGTTTGCTTACAGCCACAATAAAAATTGAGGGCATAACTCAAGAAATACTCTTAAAGGGTTGGACGGCGTCTTGTGGATTTATTAGAACGCCCCGTGTACAACTTAAATTCGTATCATCACATGTCATTCTCACAAAATTGTAACTTAGTTCGCAAACGGTAAGGGATTAAGCACCCCACGGCAAGCATTGAAAACCGCACCGAACAGCACAAACCTTATTATTTAAAAGGGCACCTGCAAAAGATCTAACGCATTTAATTCCCCCCCCCCCCACCCCCCATGTCTGCTTTGGCGTTCACTGTATGCTTACTTGGTTTTATTCTAGTAGGCTTATAGTAGCAAATGAAGTGCTCTTGGATATGCTGGAGAGCTCCCAACCGCAAATGGCATAATTTGAGTAATTTCCCGCAAGGCGTCTAATTAACCCATCTATTTTTCACGTGTGCCTTCAGAACAGCATGGTTAAGATTCCCTCCAGTTGGCGTCAAGGAGCTCAAACGGTTCTGTTTTCTTGCCAATTTATGTAAATGTTGGTGCGCACATTGTGGAGTGCACATTCTCCATCGCTTGTACTCGAAATTTACTGTAGCAGTATTTACAAGCGGTGGCAATCCTTATGACTGTGCACTTAAGGGCGGTAGCGTTACGCAATAAACTTTTGGCTGATAGTACACCGATTTAACGCACGGTGCAATTAAGTGGCAATCGAAAACTAAACGTTGTTTCACCGGGTTTGTGCATTAGACATAATCAAGACCGGCGTATAGATCACCTGGTCTCCTGGCGAGGAAACGCGCTGAATGTTAAACGAAACTGTACTTGCGACTTACATTTCTTGCGGTGTTTGCTTGGCTTATGACGATGGGGCTTTTCTGTGTTGGAGAATCTCTCATTCGTCGAGCTTCACTGCAACTCCACTGTATACTCGGTAAAAAAAAATGCAGCATTGGACAGCACAGCACCCAATGTCAAAAGCCCCACTTTTGACTTTGCAACTTTCGGCCCCAGGGCCTTGACCACCGCAGTCAAAAAGATGACACGAAAGCAATTAATATCATGCCACACCTCCCTCCGCCGCTTCTCTCAGTCTGTAAGGTGATCATTCTTTAATAAAGTTATTTTCTTGAAAAGATGGTAATGCGAGTTACACGCAAACAGAAGCGGCCAATTAGCGGTGTATGCTTGAATACGCCCTAAGACCATTATGGTGTAAATATCACAAGACGGCTTTGTGCACTCTTGCTCAACGTTCTCATAAAAATGTCACTTGCTCACACTGACTGAGAGGAGAACTCAAACGACAGAAAGCTTGAGATGTCGGCCTGAGTGATGTGTACCTGGCCTGCTACTACGCGCTGGGTAGAGGCTCTGGGGGAATGGCTGAGACACAGTATAAAAGGGAAGGATAGTGGTACGGCGAAGCTGACGATTAAAGCTGTGCAGTCTACTGCTTCTCTGCAAGAGGTGTGGACACCCTTGACAATATATGCGCCTTCGCAGACAGGGGCGGAGTCTATCGAATCGTAGCCTGGAGATCATATATACCTTGCATACTTTCGCGTAGCTGCTTTCGCCACTGGACTATTTAAGCGAGACAACAGCTCCTGGAGGGTGTCGATTATTTGCCGTACGATGGTCATAATGATCCGACGATCCGAGTCCGATGGAGATGTGTAGGTATACTGTCGTTGTTTGTGCTGACATTCAAAGGTCGGTGTGCACGGTGGCAAGCGTGGAAATGTATTTGATTCTGAGCATGCATTTTTCACTTGACGCATTGTCTGAGGAAGAACAAGCAATGCTGATTCAGCCTGCTCGACTTGCCTAACCGAAGCCGGAGAACACTCGTCTGGACCTACAGTTTGACCACGTCGATGACGCCACTGCTTACTCCGGTGGTGCACTGACGCTATCACCTATTTGTGTGACATCATAGTCTTGCTTCTCGGATCCATTATATCCACCCCCTTTTCAGCTTGGCACAATCGTTGGAGTTCGCCTCGTGTGGCGCATCGTATTTCGATTATTTCATTTGGTTCACTGTGGATAAAGATTAATCATGACATCCGACACAGCAAAGACATGTGTCTGGCCTGTGTGTACAGCGCTGAGATGACTTGGTTTAAGCACATGCGACGTGTTATAGTGGCCGGGGCATATTCGGGCGCACCGGGCTTTTCACACTGCGCACCTTGACCTAATCAAGTAGACTGCCTTACTTGAAAAGAAGACTGGTACCTGTTGAGCGGCCAAAGCAATCAAAAGGGATGACCTTAACTGTGGAAAATAGAAGTGCCTGAAATATTTTCTCGCTGATGTCAACGACGAGATTAAAAATGACACCTGCCATGGTGGGACTTTCGTGCACCATAAACGAGCACACTGATGTGCCCGAGTATGCATAACGCTTTCAAATTTTCGAGGGTGGCCTGCGTCGCAGCATCCAAGTGATGTTTTTCATGGTGTTGAATGATACTTCGTTAATGTCTTCAGGAGCCACATTACAAGGCAAGTCATTAAAATCTACGTGTGTGTCGAATTAAATTCTGAGTCTGAGTAGGCGACCCATCGGAGCCTTGCTCACTCTCATCTGTAGTTGTTCTACGGCATTTCATCATCAGTCTTTTGCCTTTCACGACGTAAGATGTTAGAATCCACGATGTGAGAGTTAGAGTCGATGCTAGAGTCCATGGGCTCGTAGACATCTCAGACTACGGACTGTTCTTTATAAATGTTTCTGTTGTTCGTGTTGTTCTTTACAAATGTAAACAAACAGAGAGAGCCAAACACCGCCATGTCGCCGGGGGGGAGGGGGGGGGGGTGAGCCTTATACTGCAGCACTGGGGCCCATTTGCGAGTAGACGAGCTCGACTCAAAAGGCGGCATTTCTTCTGCCGCCTTCTCGGATGACCTCCCGTCCAAGAAGTGCCGTTAAGCCTCCTCTGTGATAAACCAATCGGAGCAAAGCAACAATGTACCTTTGTTTCCTTTACTCTGGCCCTCTGCTCCACGTGCTAGCAGTGCTTCCAATTAGCCGGTCACTCCGAAGCGTGCTCCACGGAAGGATTAACGCCCATTACTCTCATATCAGGGTTCGACGGCCAAAATTTCCGCGAATATGTATCGCAGGGTGTTGGAGCAGTATAGAAGCGCCTGTATGGTGTTTGCACAGTTGTAAGAATGGCACGACCAGATCTAAGGCGAGCAGTCAAGCTTGATTGAACGTGCTCGCTCTGAGCATAACAGCTCTTCGACGACAAGGAGCTCGTTATCAGAAGTTTGAATGCTCACATAAAAAATTAGCACGTCACTTTGATTAAATTGTTGTTCTGGAAATGATTCGGGCATCACATGACGTATCACATCGAGTACTGCACTTAAAGGTGCAAAAAATTCTGTCTGCCCGTCGGCTGGTGGTGGTCATGGTGGTGGTGATGTTGAAACAGGCGGGTTATGCCTGGCAGTCGAGGTGGGCGACTGCTCCGTTTCTAGCGCCTCTTTCAGAGTACACAGTTTGTTACAACATGCCTGAAAGTTGGGCGTCAAAGCAGCTTTTGTCGCACACGAACATATAGGAAGTATTAAATGAGTATACTGCAGTACTGCGAAGCTGAGGGTGTGGATTTTCTCCAATTATTTTTCATCGAGGATAACCGCCGAGTCCAGTATGCCTAAAAAGAAACGCAGTGACTAGTCGGAGGACAAGTACACAATCAAAATGGCTGCTTAGAATTTCAAAGAGCACGAACGATGCAGCACCAGCAAAAAAAAAAAGAAAAGAAAGGCACAGACACAGCGCAACGTTTATGTCCTTCTTTTGCTAGCGTTTCATTTTTCACGCTGTTTTAAGTTCGAAGTATGTCGTACCGACTTGCCCAAGCATTTACATTAAGATGACTGCACTTTTTATCCCGGATACAGGAAAAGTTATCAGTTGTAAGAGACAGGGAGGCGTTAGGGTCTTCTGAGTCTTCAACAGCAGATCGTATTGTGACTTGAAGCAGAAATAGCGTCAGCGTGATGCGGTTATCTCAGCTGTATTATCTCAGCTTATCTCAGCTTCCACGCTGTACGTAGAGCGGTGCAAAATAAAGGGGGGGGGGGTCCGCGTTTTGCATAAGTTCTGCATGTAGACTACATTTTAAGATAAATGGAAAGTATACGGATAAAGAATTTTTTGGGAAGCGAGGGCTTGTCCCATTTATAGCTCTATCTTCGGAATACTTATACAACCTTTTTAGAGCATGTCCAACACGTAGGCAGTCAGTACTTACGCTGGTTAACCTCGCTGCCTTTCTCTCTCTTTTTCATTGTCCATCCTCCACCCAGCTTGTTTGTGATGAAGAGTGAGATGGCCCTAAACATTAGATTATAATTGAAGCAGTGGAGCAAGAATAAGAAGCGCCGAGCAATGCAGACGTGGAAGCATTGGCTCCGTTTTTTCCATGCCTCGCTGGCCCATTTTGAGAGTAAAGCAAAAAGAAGCATATCACTGGATTCGCAAAGCGACGCGAATCGAATAATACCAAGATTCGAGGTGGGGCTTGCATGTTCACAATTTTAGGGGACTTCTGTTCCTACACACCGAGTTGAGCTTAGCGGAGCTAAGTCTAGTGAGGAGCAGGGCCTTTGTTGGGCCTAGTAAGCCCACCTGCCTGCAGGCATGGCGGATACAAACATGGAAGATGACGATTTTCCTGGAAATGAAGGAAACAATGCTGAGGACGACTTCGGTTGGCAAGTAGTGGCTTGCCGAACACCACGAACCACCACACAAGCTGTTGGTGAGGAGAGCACATTGCCACGTAATCAGCGAGAACATAGTGTCAAGGGAACCGCCGTCCGTGGAATGGTTAAGAATCGGGTTATCAAAGCTTCGAGAATGCTTCAACTGCCTGAGCAGCATAGTAAAATTATTATACGACCGCGAGGAAGACTCAATTTGAAAAAGGTGAGCACCACAACGATTGGTACTGTAGTCATCGAGGCGTCAGGCATAACGGAAGAGCAAGCCCGTGAAGATGTTGTCTGCCCAAACTTCACTCAAGATATCATCGTAGTCAGCATACTTAAGCCAGAACATGCGACGAAGTACGTTAGAATCAAGTCCTTCAAGATTATGGAAGCGGAATACGAGGTAAATGCATACAAAAAGCGGCGCCGCGTGCCATGTGCAAAGGTGTCATCAAAAGAGTGGACATTAGAGACTCGCCAGCTATGATAACAAAGAATATCTTGCATGACTTGAACCCTTTTGCGCTGGCTGCCAAGCACACCTAGACGTCGGGAGTGGCTTCTCTCCCTGGATAGTGAACGATGCCTGGATCTGGTGCGTCTCCTGGAGCGCGAGCGCTCCCTGTCCTTGGGATGATGGTTGGGCGTCAGCTGCTGCGCCTTCGACTGCGCTCTTGCTGACGACAGAGCCCTGTTGCGCTCTCTTCGACGGAGTCGTGCGACGTAAAGGATTTGAAATCTTTGCTTGCAAAACTTGTCACCGGTAGGGTGATCGCCTTCACAAAATTTACACTCAGGTACACACACATGTTAAATTTCTGGGCTTCGAGTTCCACACCACCTGTACTTAACAAAGTCAGGTGTCGGACATCCGAGCGGCGCCCGACCTTTCCGTAAGTCAAGCAGACGTTGAATTTCTTCCTGTAAAGGTAGCATCTCCCTAGTGTGGATACATATCTGACAAAATTGGGCACTGTGAGTCCATCGAAAAGTGGGGCCTTTAGATGCCGAGCAGGAGCCCTTTCAGACATGGTTCAGCCAGCTCAGAGAGAACGTCAGAGTGGCCACTAAAGAAATCAGGACAGAGGAAAATATTGAGGCTATGGACAGCAGGCTGGCGCATCAGATTGAGGCCAAACAGGCTATAGTACAGAGATGGAAAACACAAGGACTTAACGGAAGGCAAAAGAAAAAATAGCGCAATAAACAGAGAAATTGATCACTTGAAGATCCTCGTGAAGTAACAGTGGGAAGAGATTTGTAACTCGGCTGATGGTAGACTCAAACATGGAGGTAGCTGGAACCTCTTCAAGCAGTTGCTCAACGAGAATGGAACAAGGACAAGTGAGAGAACAGCTAGAAATTGACGGGGACTTCACTTAGAGTGAAGTCAGGGCGGCTCTTCACACTCTTGATAGTAGATCGGTGGCTGAATCTGACGGAATAACTAAGAAGATATTAAGAAATCTAGATGATAAATCAATTTCTTATCTAACTGAACATTTCAATGAATGTTAGAGAAAAGGCGTATACTCAGAGGAATGAAGGGTGGCCAACACTATCCTCATACCAAAACAACCTCCGTCCTATTTTCTTAACGTCATGTCTAGGCAAAGCTATGGAACATGTCATCCGAAATCGGCTCACCAAATACGTTGACCATAACATCTCCTCATACAACTTGATCGGCTTTCGTTCCGGGCTGTCAACTCAGGATGCTATGCTCTTGATCAAACGCCAACTTACACAGGTCAGCTCAGCGCATACGAACGCTCTTTTGGGATTGTATGTGGAAAAAGCTTTTGATCGTGTAAAGCATGCATAAGGCAACACTTGACGTCCTCTCGGAGATAGGGTTAGGTAAGAGACTTTTTAACATGTTTAAGGACTTTCTTAGAAACAGAACTGCACAACTCATGCTGGCAGAGCTTAAATCAGAAGCTAAGAATTTGGGAAATAGGGACACTCCACAAGGGGCTGTGCTCTCACCTATGCTATTCAATTGAGCAATGTCCAAGGTTGCAAGAAATTCGGAGAAAATTGAGGGTATGCATTATGTGGTATATGCCGATGACAGACACACACACACACACACACACACACACACACACACACACACACACACACACACACACACACACACACACACACACACACACACACACACACACACACACACACACACACACACACACACACACACACACACACACACAAACACACACACACGCACGCACGCACGCACACGCACACACACACACACGCACGCACAGAGAGAGAGAGTGAGAGAGAAAGAAGCAGTCATCTCAAAAAAGGCGTAATGAGCCCCCTGTTTGTTCGTTGAGCGTACTTACCGAAGCTTGCATTTGCAATTTTTATTTGTTCAGATACATTTAAGCAGCCCTTATCACAACGATGTTAAGGGCTCTTTCTGAACTGAAAGCATGGTGATGATGATAGCCACGACGACGACGACCACCTCACAGATTGTGGCACGTGCTCGCCAAGAGAGAGATAGAGAATAGCATTTCATTGAGTGAAAAAGGAAGGGGTTTTGGGAGAGGGTGGGAGGGCCCCTATTCTGAGACTCCACTGGCCAGAGCTACTCACCGTGCCTGGTTGAGGAGACCCCTCTGGGTCTCCAGGTCAGCGTCGGCGAGGATGGTTTTCCACTGCTCCCTACAGATCTCAACAAGGTGGAATTCAATTTTGGGGGCCTGCTCGTGTATTCCCACATTACGTGGCCCCGCACCACGGGCAGTGGCCGCGATAGGCCGCAGGCCACAGTCCGAGGTGCGGATAGGTATTTGCCCGAATTAGTCTCAAATCCCGGGCATCCGTTTCGCTCAGACTCGGGTGAGGCCCCGCTTAGGTTCTGCGTTCCACACGCTGGTGGTCAAGTACGTACGTCGCGTGAAGACGTCAAAGGATCAGATAGGGTTGTCTCGGGCTGCACTCTCACTCGGCAAGTCGATCCTCGAGCGAGAGCACCTGCCCTTTCGTTGCCCTTTCGTTGCCCGCAACTCCCGCGTGACCCGGGCACCAGTTGACACTGTCGGTTTGCCGGAGCGTGTGACCTAGTATGTGTAGGGCACACGCCGGTACTCTTCCCTGCATGAATAGACGACAAGCCGCCTGTGAGTTCCTGAGCATCACAGATGGCTGGCCGGTTGCGTCTTTGGCCTTGATTGCCATTGCGACTTCGGCTGTAAGCACCGTACGTATAGATTTGGTCCTAATGGTGGCACCAATGTTGAATTTCGATAGGTCCGTTGGGCTTGCGTCCACTATTATATGGCAACCTGGCCAGGAGCTTGCATCTGTGTACAGTGCGTCAGCAGAATTTCCAAATCCTTTTTTAAGTTGGTGCCCCCGAGCCTTGCGGCGGCTCTGGGGGTAAAAAGGGCTCATGTTTTTGAGAATTGGGGCCACCCAACGATAGGCCAATCTTTCTTGGCTTTCGCCAGAAAAGATTGGCCTATCATCGGGTGGCGAAGGCAAAATCCTTGGTTGTGATTTACTTTCCAAGATAAATAACAAAACAAAATAAAATAAAATATGGCGATACAACAGTCAGGCGCGGAGGAAGTAATTCCTGTGTTTGAATTTAAAAATATAGAAAACTACTGAAATGAGATAGGGAAAGAAGCGAACGGGGAAGCAATTATTCTAACGATTTAGTAGGCGGCAGACGCAGTTTTAAACGGGAATGCATACATTCTTGGTTGTCTGCACCGCGGATGCTCCGAAAGTAAGGACGCTGGGGCCTTCAAAAAAGCAGGCCAAGCTGGCGGAGATAAATTTTCAAAGCCTTTGTCCCGAGGGGGGACAGATGACGACAAACTGAGTCCTGCTGGCTGCGGTACTGTACATGCTCCTTTCATTTTTTTCTTTTCCGGCTACGTCATTTCATTACTGAAAATTTAGTGTAAGCGTAGAGAGTTATGTTGAAAGGCTGCTGGAAGGCTGTATCTACTTCTTCCACGTCTCTGTTTTATGCTGATAAAACACATTAGAGTTACTTTTCTACTCTACCTCATATTTTGCCTCAACTTGCATTTTAGTCGTCAGTCTGCAGATTACACTTCCGAAGCAGTACTTAGGCCTAGAACTCGTATCCCAACACTATTCTCCGAGTACCAACGTCTACAAGCACCCATTCCCGCGGGGTATTCGTTACATGTACAGTCAAGCCAATAGCGGGAAAGTAAGGATTCAGAGTTCGTTACTGCAACAAACGACTATATATATATATATATATATATATATATATATATATATATATATATATATATATATATATATATATATATATATATATATATATATATATATATATATATATATATGTATATATTTATCGTGGTCAGGAGGGCTGGTTTTAAGAACAAATACAAAGGAGACGAACCACTAAGTGTTTCACTCTCAGATTGGGTTCCGAAAGCAACTCGTTCGAAAGGGCAAATAACAAGTGTCTGGAATAACTAGTTACTTAGTTACAAGTCAGCAAACTTGTGAATACCCGGGGGCGTGTGTTTCAAGAGTCGCGCCCAACGAGAAACAATGAAATGAAACAATAACAACAACAAAGAAGAAAGCCAGACTAAAGCAAACGCACCGGAACGCACTGTAAAGTAGAGAGCATGGAGGCCAACGATATCAGAGAGCACGGTCGAAAACAGCCGAAGAGTGAGGGCAAGTTTGAGAGGACGCACACTAAAGATAGAACAGAAAATTATAAAAGATGGCAACGAAATGAGGACACCCGGACGATAAAAGAACGAGAAAAATGTTCAAGTAGCGGTGAACTGCAAGACTGCGAACGCAAGAGCGACATCGACAAAAAGAAAAAAAGGAAGAAGTAGAAGAAGGCTGTTCACAAACTGGAACCCCGAGCAACAGCAGCAGCAACGCATCCAGCCACGATTTTCCAGCGGACGCAGATTCCCTAGTGCGCAGAAGCAGCAAGTCAGAGGACCGAGGGCATGGTTAGAGGAAGAAGAGGGTGTGGGTGGGGGGTTAGTATAGGAGGAACGGGGGCAAACGCAGCGTTGTTGTCTTTATTGTTTTTCTTCCCCGACGGTTTCTCTTCTCCCAGCGCGGCCCTTTGAACTTTTGTCCCCCCGAGGAACGCAGGCACCGCGGTGGCTTCGTGCCGGTGCACTGGGGGCTTGTCGGCGTTCACGCGCGCGCGCCGAAACCGTCGTTGCCCACCGAGGAGAAAAGGAAGGCACACAGCGAGCGAGGGAGCGAGAGTCGCAGAGAACGCATTTCCAGCTCCTTATCAGCTACAAACAGGCGACACATCTTTTAATTTACAGCGCGGCGTAAAACACAAGGGAAAGCGGCCGAAGGTATACGCTAGTTAGAGAACAGGCGAGCGAGGGCTGGTACGGGTCGGAGGTGCGTGAGGGGGAGGAGGCGCCATCAACAAAGCGCGGTAGCTGCTGTACCCTCACCCTTTTTGTCACTGCTCTACCTCCGCAGCTCCTATCCCGGCGTTATACCGGCCGGTTGACGTCGCCGGCGACGTAGTCTGCGCTTGCCTTTCTGGCGCTGGGCATCGTTTTTCTTGGCTTCGCTCAGCGCGCCAAGAGCACTTCCTCGGGCGCGCAGTCGCGGCGCCTCCTCCGCGCGCTGTTCAGCGGGGACCTTTATCACGCGGCCACGGCGAGAAAAAAGAAACTACACAGTTGGTCGCTGCACCGACCGGCAGATGCGAGAGCGTACGACGTGGAGAAGGAGAAAGCCGCGATGTTCGCGCAATTAAATATCGTAATTATTTATTAGGCGCTTAGGGGCGCCCACGACGCCTCTTTGTCGGCCGGCAGAGAGAGGCGGTGAAGAAACGCGAAAAGTGCAAAAGGAAACGTTAAAGGTGGTTCGGGGAGGGAGGTTGGAGAGTGAAGAGGCGCTTGGAAGCATTATTGTCATTTTACCGGTCATTGAAAGGGCTGGGTCATACCGTCGTTGCCTGCCTCTGTTGCGACAAAGCTTCTGCGGTGTTTCTGACGTCAGTTATGTTTGTATGTTTTAATGTTTTCTCACTGAAAGCTAGATGTCGCTGGCCACGTGTCGTTAACTGGGTAAGCAAAACAAAAATGATTAGTAACTGGTAATATTATAGTGGCACCTAAAACAATCGAAGGGAACTGTAGTTGAGGCACCAGTGTGCATTTTACGGGTGCAGTCTACTAAATCCTGCAAAGCGTCAAAGAGTTTCTTGTAGTTGAAGAGGCGTGGCAAGACACGAACCTGAAAGATCGTTAATGCCGAGAGTCCGAGGAAGCCGTTCATAAACAGTAGGGACAATTTATCGATTGACTGATTTATTGATCGGCTTCATTTGATGCCCCTGAGCAACATAGAGACTATGAGGAACGCTGTTGTAGGACACGACGAATCAATTAAATTACTTTTCACGACATGGGAGTCCTGAGTGTGCCCAGAAAGCTCAGCACACGGGCGTCCATTTATTTATTTATTTATTGCATTCCACCCCATTCGGAATGCAGCAATCTCGGCAGTGAGTCGAGGCATCGAACTTAGTGAGTGGTGCGACGAAGTGCAAGATGACCTCGATGAACAGTGCGGCGAACTATAAATAAGAAGCCCCTGATACAAGAGGTAGCTATAGCTTTTGTGTGAGTTGTAATGTCGTTAATGAGCTGTCAACTAACGTCGTTCATGGAAGTGCAGAGTATTTACACTGAAATTCCCGAACCAGTGAAATCTGCAAAAGCACTTGGCTGACAGGCACGTGCACACAGAGGAAGCGTGCGTCAGCAACAGGGACACGAATTACTAAAAATTGAAGTCAACCGGAACAGTGTGGAACAACCCGCGGCGGCTGCATCGGCTCTCTCGGTGGTCCGATCCAGCAGCACTCATAACGGTGATGGTGCTCGGTCCTCCGGGCGTTGCCTGGTAACGTGATCGTTTCGTAAAAGCCGGAGGCGCGGGCCGGTCTATTTTAAAATGCGCAGTTATGCGAGAAAGCACTCACCCCCAAAGTTTAAGTCACGCGCGGTTCCTGGTTGCCGTCAGTATACTTGGCTCGGCGCTTTAAAAAAGTCTTTTTTTCGCAGCCGGACAACTTCCAACTTTGGCGGCTCGTCGCCGTTTTACAAGAGGCCGACGGCAGACCGATCCGCTCGGGCCGTACCACGGTTCGATGTCGTAACCGAGAGCATTTGCCTCCCGTCCCGCTTCCTTAGTTAGGAAAAGAGAAGAGTGAAAAATGGTTGAAAGCTGGTAAAAGCAGGCAGCCCTAGCGTTTGCAAAGTGAATTACGACACAAAAACGCGTCCAAGACAGAGTTCTCTCCCAGCGACTACGCGAATTATTGCAAGAAGCAAAGCGAGAAGGAACTGAAGTGCAAAAGCGTACTGTGCCGCCACCCTCCTTCTGCTTTACGAAACGTATCAATGCGCAATTTTTCGCTAGCGCGCCGGTCGTAAAGGTCTTAAAACTCCACCCTTGCTCCGGAACACTCTGTGGAAAGAGATCGTGCAAATCGACTCGCTGTGCTCCGAGGCCTTTTGAGTCGAAGCCCAGGTTGCCATGCTAAGATCACGCAAAAAACGAAGAAGTGAGAAGAGAACTACCGTATTACGCAGCGGAGGCGCGCAGTCGCGCACCTCAACGGTTCATGCGCGCCCCCCGAAACCTCGGCATCCCAGAAGATTGTTCCATATACCGCAGTGCGCGGGCAACGCACGCAGCTGCCTCAATTCGACCTGCTCGCGCGCCCGTCCGGGCGATACGTGAGCCACTTCGTGTCGCGCGCACCGCGAGGCACAAGAAAAGAACATATAAAGAACGGTAGCGGCCACGGTCTTGCCTCATACGAAAACGCGCACAGGAGAGACGAAGAAGGCATCGAGCACGTCGATCGGGCTTCACAAACAGACGCCCCGGTGCGGCGGCTGAGCATACGTGAGCCTAGCCATCACGACCGGTTCCACCAATCGCGCCTCGCACGTCAGCTACAATAATCCTTTCCCGACCAATGGCACCGGACTCCGAAGCGACTTCCAAATCTGCAAATCCCGAATCAATTATTCACCGCTCACAGACCGCACTGGATTTGGTCGTTGGGACGGTTTGGTGGGGGAAGAAAGAACGGGCGGTAGCTCTGGGGTAGGCCGTCCGAGGAAGCCGAGTAAGTGGGGGTGAGAGGAAGAGGGGGGCGGAGAGGCGGAAGAAAAAGGAAAGTGTGGGCCCGAAGCGGGCGGTTGAAGGGCGCCTCTTGGCGATCACGTCCGTCACTGTACCACGGCCAAGCGCGAGCGCGCGCGCGTTCGGCGGCCGTAACTTCGGGAGTGGCGGCCCAGCGAGCGGGCCACTCTATGGGCATGCGGACGCATGTCCAATGGGCCCGAAAGTGGCATTAAGGCAGCGCAGCGCGGTGCCATCGCATGTATGATGCATCAAAGAGTCCCGGAGAGCGGCGCGGCGTTACACGAGCCAGAGACCCATTACAGTTTCCCGCTCTGAGGCCGTATATCTCGGCCCACCGCACTCCGCCTGCGCGCTTGCTTGCCCTGCTAGCCACGCCGCGCTTGCAGGCATTGCGAGGACCTTCCCGTTACTCGGGGAGGTGGGGGTAGGGGGGGCGTTGTGTGCTTTATCCTTGCTTCTTTATCCCTCTCTCGCTGTCACCCACTCTCTCTATCTCTCTGTGAAGGTATAGACAAAACTCTTAACCCATTTGGCTCCATCCGGGATCCGAGCGTGGGTTAGCGCGGCCCGTGCATTTTGCCTTCGCTCAGCCTTCGCGCACACTGTGATGCCAGTTCGTAGCCGCCTCTCCGGCAGGCCCCCGGCTAATTGGTGGAGCAGGGCGGCTGCGTTTCTCCGCGGTACGAGGCCAGGCTATAGGACAGGGCGCACGAGTATGTCTTCTACGGGGGCTCGGTCCGAGGAACATTGCTGCACTGAGCGCTATTCCTGATTTTGCATCACTTTGTTGGAACGGAGCAGCTGCGTTCTTTGGCGCTGGCGCACAACCGAGCTGCGTGAGAGAGCATGCCGCTATCTATCTATCTATCTATCTATCTATCTATCTATCTATCTATCTATCTATCTATCTATCTATCTATCTATCTATCTATCTATCTATCTATCTATCTATCTATCTATCTATCTATCTATCTATCTATCTATCTATCTATCTATCTATCTATCTATCTATCTATCTATCTATCTATCTATCTATCTATCTATCTATCTATCTATCTATCTATCTATCTATCTATCTATCTATCTATCTATCTATCTATCTATCTATCTATCTATCTATCTATCTATCTATCTATCTATCTATCTATCTATCTATCTATCTATCTATCTATCTATCTATCTATCTATCATACCAAAAAGTGGTATACGTGGGCATTAGATTGGATTGCTCGCGAGGTCCGACGAGGGCCTACGTCATCCTCGAAGTCGCCGTTACTCGGCGCGGGTCTCCGCTCGCCGATGCCGGCTCGCTGGGTCCGTGCCTTTCGAGCGCCTCGAGGACCTGCTGGAGGGCCCAGAGCTGATCGACTCGGTCGTAGCTCTTTGCGGCTGCCTCGAGCCGCGGTGGGAGCATTCTTGATTTTGCTTCTTCTGGATATTTAACGCAGTCCCATATAAGCGGGCAGCGAGTTCCGACATTCAATGGTTAAAAGAAAAAAAAACTATATTTAAACGCGTTAGGTTGTGACCGATAGAGTACAGTATTAAGATGGTGATACTTGTAGATGAGGAAGGTTCTGCAAATTTTATGTATGTATGAGTTAATGATGGCAAGAGCTTTTGAGATTCTATGTTGCGACAGATACTGAGTTTAGAAGACGGAGAAAAGTTGCTATAGTAACGGCGGTGAATGAACCTGATAGCTTTTTTCGGAACCATTTCCAACTTCTCGGTGTCTGAATTCTTGTGCGGATTGCATAACACACAGGCATACTCTAAAAGAGGCCGGATAACTTATTTGCAAGTGGCTGTATTTAACGTGCTGTATACGCAAGAGAGAGAGAGAGAATGAAAAGGAAAGGCAGGGAGGTTAACCAGATATGAGTCTCCGGTTTGCTGCCCTGCATTGTGGATGGGGGATAGGGGTTAGAAAGATGGCAGAGGAAAACGCTAAAAAAAGGAAAAAAAAAGACACGCACACATGGAGGTGCACACACAAATGGCCTGTGTGAACGACTTTAACTGTATACGCAAAGTACGCCATATGTAGCCCAGCTTCTTAAGTGCTCTGTTGCAAAAGTAATACATACATACATACATACATACATACATACATACATACATACATACATACATACATACATACATACATACATACATACATACATACATACATACATACATACATACATACATACATACATACATACATACATACATACATACATACATACATACATACATACATACATACATACATACATACATACATACATACATACATACATACATACATACATACATACATACATACATACATACATACATACATACATACAAAATCTGTGGTTCTGCTAGTGTGTCGAAATACTGGTGGATGAGAAGGATGGCTTTGAAGCAGTTGAGAAACTTGCAATGTGAACGTAGTCTCGCCCATTTTCACATTTCATACAAGCTCACTCACGTTATCTTTCTCTTATCCAGATTCCAACTTATCTAAACTTTTATTAATTTCCCACATTGTAGGCCGAGTTCACATTTACTGGTCTTTGACAGCAACTTCTCATTAGAGATTTCTAATGCGCACCTCTGAACTTACTAACACTACTCCAAAATTGAAAAATTGCTACAATCTCGATTTCTATATTTATGAAAATGACAAAATTTATGGTGAGAAAGCAGGGGCTATCCTTCAATAAGTCCGTGATGCGGGCGGCGCCATGAAAAAACTTGAACAGTGTCGTTTGTACTGTGCCCTAATCTCTCTCGCGTATTTTCGATTCAGCCGTCGTCGAGGCGTTCGCTCAGAGTCGTGCCACAGTGTATTTGGTCTCGCTCCAACCACGTTCTCTCGAGAAACTTCGTTCGCCTCAGCCAGTTTTCTCATCTCGACCGCAGTACCACCTCCTCAGCGCTTTTAGCAGTCTTTTCTTCACCGATCTGCGTTTCTGGTTTGTTTGTTTGTTTGTTTGTCTGTTTGTTTTCCTCCTTGAATGCGAAAAAGGAAGAATAAAAAACGCAGCCGCATGGAGAGGCAGCACATGAGGAAAGCGAATAAAGTCCACGGCCGACCGAATGTCGCGGGTACATTCATTCAACGCCGCCGTAAATCCTAAGCGCAGCGGCGCGAAACCGTGGATTTAGAGGGAGCAAGTTCTGAAAGCAACAGCAGCAGCCGTGGCCGCTGTGGAATCAACGATGGCATTGGCACGATAAAATGAGATTGCCGCACCACGCCCCTCCAATACAGTGCAGCGCAAAAATAAGCAGGAGCACAGAAGTAGCATGGATAACTACTGCAAGAGTTATTATCAATTCGCTGCGAAAACGTACTATACAGTTGCTATAGAGTGCTATAGAGCTGCTGATCATAACATTATGAAGATAATGGCAGTAATGGCAGTGCTGGTAATAGTGGACGCAGTGGTGATGAAATGTCCTCATTTCCCTTGCGTAGAGTCAGCGTCAAAAAGTTTGCGCACCACAATATCCGAGCACGAATGCTGAGTATTTCCGCAGCGGCAGCACGTATCTTGTTTGACTATTGAGATTCCCATACTGTGCTAGTATACGCGAACAACTTGGCGTTGTAACACGTTGCTGACGACGGTACCCAGCATAGCATGCTGACGACAGCATGCTATGCTGGCATATAAGAAGCCTTAATATGCACGCCTCTTGGCGTAGGCACGTGTATGAAGGCTCCCTACCTGCAAATTTTGTAATTTCATCGCACCACCTAGTTCTATGCCGTCCTCGACAGCACTTCCTTTCTCTTGACAGACATTATTTATTACTAATGGAAAACTAGTCGTCCACCCTACGCACTGCATGGTCTGCGCAACTCCATTTCTCCCACTAAAAATGAACCAGAATATTGACTGCCCCATTTGCGTTCAAATGCAGATGGCTGTCTACCTGTCAACGTTACGCCGAACATGTTTCTTTCCATCGCTCGTGGCACTGTCCTTAACTTCTTCTGAAACTTCTTTGTTAACCTCAAATTTTCTGCCCCATATGTTGGCGCCGGGAGAATGCAGTGATTGCACGCCTTTCCTCTCAAGGCTAGTGATAAGGTGTCGGTCATGACTTGTTAACACCTTCGCCATGCACTAAAACCCATTTTTATTCTTCTGAAGATTTTGTCCTCATCGCACAGGTCCACTGATACTAATTGGCGTAGATAAACGTGCTCTAGCGTCTGTTTTAAAATTTGAGTGCCAATTTAGAATTCTTGCTTTCTTGCTAGGCTATTAAAGACTGCCTTAAAGTTTTAAGACCTATTCTCACGCTTTGGTGGCTAAGGACCTCAATCAATTGTTGCTTGTGATCTCCAGCGTTGCTGGAGTTTACTTACAAACTGCGTGGAGTGGTGGAAAGTTAGGTGGGTGGATGAGATTAAGAAGTTTGCAGGGTCAACATGGCCACAATTAGCACATTAGCGGGGTAATTGGAGAAGTATGGGAGAGGCCTTTGCCCTGCAGTGGGCGTAGCCAGGCTGATGAGGATGATGACTTACAAACTGCAGGTGGCTGCACTTGATGCGTTGAATATGCAAACTGCTGGGTGACGAGATGTCTTTTGCCAATTCTCATGCCTCATTCTTCGCCATCGAACAGCCTGAATACTACTTCTGTAAGCATACATTGAATAACATTGTAGGAATTGTCCTATTGCCTAAACCCATATCTTAATGTTATTTCGTCGATTTTACAGTGCATAATTGAGTGGCTGTGGACTCTTTATAGAGATGTTGTAAGACATTCGGGTATGGCTCCCTGCATCCTTTTACTACGCGGCAGCTCCTTTACTGTTGGTATGTCTGCTGAATTGAACGCATTTTCGTAACCTAGAAAAGACACAAAAAGGTTTATTGTACTCCGTATATTTCTCGATCGCATTATCGACGACATGGCTACAACCCAATGTTGAGCATGACTTTCTAAAGTCTGCCTGTTCTTCGACTTAATGAAAGCCGAGAGTTGCCCTGATTCTATCGTAAATTACATTGGCGATGGATGGATGAATAACTTTCTTGAGGTCCGCCGGTGCGCCCGATTATTGGGCAGCGGGTGAATATTTCGTAAATATAGCGTAGGCCAATTGCTATATACAAGTCGCGAACCAGTTATAGAACGCAAGCTTCCGCTGCCGAAGCATCTTGTCAAGGCCTCGATTTCCTGACCACTTATGTTTAACAAAGTGTCTAATTTTCAAAACTCGGGCCGTCGTTAACATTCCTATGCGCATGATTTCAAATGGCAGCTGTGAATTCAAGATAGGTTGAACTCTCATTCTGACCATATATTTTTTTACAAAAAATTTAAACATTAAGAAATGTGTGTAAAGAAACTAAGTCATCAGTGAAAGCAAGATGAAAACATATGTCGTTCCTGTTTTCGTTGTTTTGTTTTTCGCTTTCTTTTACCATCCTTCTTCTAAGAGTATTCTCTCGTCTTGCTTGTAAGGTACTGTCTATAGGTGAATGTTTCTACGTCGGCAAACCTCTCTGCTTTCAAATAAAGAGATTTCTCTTTCTTTATTTTGTGAATTTCGGTGGGTGGGGTATGGGATCACGGTGAACTGTCGTGAATTCCAGACAGAACCTTCAGTGACACTGCACGGATTTCACGTGAGCGGCGTTTGAGCGAAAATAGAAGTGCCAGGGGAAACTAGTCTAAAAGGAAAAACGAAACAGAAAAGCTTGAACGCTTTTTTTTCAGACGTGAGTTTTCGACATGTCTTTTTCACTCTCTTCACTTCGCGGCCCAAAATCAGCGAAGCCGCAGCAGCACGACAAAGGAAATGAGACGGTGAAAGGCGGTGGTTCGCTGTAGTTGGCGAAGCAAGGCGTTGGATCTACAGGATGAACGAATTGGAGGGTAGTGTCTGCGAGCGAAGGAAGTCGAGGAAGGAGAGATGGAATGAAAGAGACAGACAAGGGCCCGTACGCCATAGGGCTGGCTGTTTTCTCACACAGTCGGCATTGGCGTGCAAGCGGTGGCGGGACCTGGCGGTGCAAATATAAAATGCGAGTGCAGGAAAGAAAAAAAAAAAGAACCCGCCAGGAACGCTACGCGTCTTCGTGTGGAAGAGACGCGACTGCTGTGGGCAGCCAGTTATTGGTTTTTCCAAAACTGGCGCGTCCATATATACGGAGTCAGTCGTAGTCCCGTAAGAAGCTTCTCTTCTTTTTTTTCTCTCTCTTTTTTTTCACACTCAGGTCTGATGGCTGGGTCTGAATGTGCTGTCTGGCCGCAGTTCTATTTCATTTCATATTTCGCTTTTGTATTTCGTTGAATGGTCTTGTGTACAAGGCACGCGTTGCAGTAGTCCACTTCTTTTTTAATATATTGTGAGCATTATTCATACGCTTCATATTCTCACCTGTACATACTCATCATCACCGTTTTGGGGCCTGGTGGTGGGGCTCTGTCTCGGCAGAATAAAGAAGAGACTGGCTGCCTAAACCTCGTCTCACAATATATTCAAGATATTTGTTCTAGTCGTACAACCAATTTGGTTCGAGAGGCAGAGTGTAAAGTTGACATAGTGTGCGGCGTCCTTTCGGTTTGATAAGTAAGGTTAATTTGGGCAAGAATTGCGACAGGCACAAGAAAGATGTCGAAACACGCGTTTCGCTTATTTATTGCCACTGGTTCTCTCTGCTGCATCCGATGGCAGCTTAGTAAAACAAATGATAGCTAAAAAGTCAGTCGTTTGTCGAAGTGAAGATCTACTGAAGTAAAAGAGAGACAGATAGATAAAGATAGAGAGAGAGAGAGAATGCGAAAGAAAGAGATGTATGTATGTATGTATGTATGTATGTATGTATGTATGTATGTATGTATGTATGTATGTATGTATGTATGTATGTATGTATGTATGCATGCATGCATGCATGCATGCATGCATGCATGTATGTATGTATGTATGTATGTATGTATGTATGTATGTATGTATGTATGTATGTATGTATGTATGTATGTATGTATGTATATATATATATATATATATATATATATATATATATATATATATATATATATATATATATATATATATATAGAGAGAGAGAGAGAGAGAGAGAGAGAGAGAGAGAGGAATTCTTGGGAGTCTGAAGTATCACGCTGCTAGTTTTCGAAGTTAACGCATCAAGCCGCCAACGGCCAGCAGGGATCGGCGTCAGAGGAGTACGTTGCCGGGGAGACGCTTGCTTGCTAAATTGAAATTCAGGGAGTTAATTCGCATCGAGTCGACGTCCATTGCGTTGAGAAGTTGTATATGGGCAGTACAGCCCACAAATGCGTGACTTACAAGGCTAAAGAAAGAGTACAACAAAGTAGCACACAAAAAATTTGTCTATGTGTTTGTTTGTTTGTTTGTTTGTTTGTTTGTTTGTGTACTGGAAAGTGCAATGGGTAGAAAGCGCCATGAAGTTGAACGACTGCAAAAGGCAAAATTAGTTCGCGATGTACAAATATTTTTTCATGAGATGATAAATGGTGGACAAACCAGGCTACAAGATTTGGTGCTCAAGACCATGCCCGTAACAGTTGCATTTTAAAGTACCACTGTAAGTGTGAAAGGAATAAATGTGCAATTTACAATGAAGATCCGGCAAGTTTTACGCATCGCCGACGATTATTTGCCCCTATTGGGGGTTGCACAATAAAGAACAAAAAAGACGAAGCAAGAAGCAAGGCCATATCTTAGAAAAATTACAAACTATGGAACGGCAAACAGCCCGTTGAAAGGAGTACAATGGACTCCACTGAGGAAACATGTTCACTTTAAAAGACCAGTACGAGTATGTTGTGACGTGCCGGCGCATTTTCGTTTTTCCTCAATAAAGCCTGCGCCAACGCTACGCACTTGTTGACTGAGATGACGGTGTTTTACAGTGTGCCCAAGCGACGTAGCAAGCTCGATAAAAGCATCACCGGCATGGTGCGCGCGCAGGACACTTACTCTGCTTGGATTATTTTAGTGTCTCTGTGTTACTTCGTACGCGCTGCCGGACATTATCACCGAACAATAGGCCTCCTCTTTCTAAATATCCCTAGATGTGCTGCATGATCGGTGAATATTGCCACTATAACTGTGGCTCTCTGTCCGCACCGGGAATGCCTTTTAATTCGCCATGTTCCCTCTCGGTATAGTGCAATCGCAGAATCGATTGCAGAGGTTGTACCGGTGAGCGCATAGCCGCGAACGGCAAATGGTTCTCTTTACTTCATTGGCATCGACCTGAACTCTGGCCAGATATCAACAGAAGCCGCCACTAATCCGAAATCGGTGACCGCAAGCAGCAGCAGCAGCACCGAACGACAACGAAACAAAAGCGCGAAAGAATGCGAATGCTCTTCGTCTCGCTCAAAAAAAGATAAAAAAAGGCGAGTACGACTGAACGTCCTCTCCTTTCTTCCTCAATAGAGAGCTTCCGCAGGAGAAACGGGAGATGGACGCAGACGAAACGCCCAGAGTGACAGACCCTTACTTCCGGCGAAGTGCGGCCCAGAGAACGCGGAAGAGATGGAGGACCTGGGCGTCGCCGCCGCCGCCTCTCCGCAGCCGGACTTCGTCGTCGTCCTGGGAGTTCGGTCCGGTGCCCCTCCTCCCCCACTCTACTCTCGGGCTTCCTTTGTCGCCTGCCTGCTTGCCTGCCTCGATGGCGGCTGCACCGCTCGCCAGGAGGGGCTGCGAGGCCATCGATCCTGGCTCCGAGCTCTCGACTCGGGGCAACAAGTGGGCGCGAGTATATGTAGGAGGCCGGAGGGGTCGGCTGGCTGAGAGCCCAATTTCTGCCTGTACAATGCCGAAAGAAAAGACGCGTGATGAAGTAAGAGAGAGAGAGAGAAAGTGGGGAGGAAAGGCGGCGTGTGCTTTGTAGTGCGCCATTAAGCTATGTAAATAAAGCACTGCTCCCCTTCGAACGCACTTCTCTCCATGGCGCGAGGCGCCTCCTGCCGCGGAGCGATCGAGAAGCGTGCGGAAATTTTGGGAGTGGTCGCCGCTGGTTAAGCGATGTCGTTCGCGCGGTGGTTTTTCTCCGAGCTGTTTCGTTGCGACCCCACGACCGACAGGCACGCAGTGCAACTGCATACACTCTTGCTTCGCGGTACATTAATCCGAACTGTGCGACTTGGGAGGGCAGCCTTAGAAATGCAGACGTCTAGGGCCTCTGGCTTCCCTTTTTTTTCAATGCGTAACCACATGTTGGCGAGTACCCCGGAGAAACCCCGTCTGTCCCGTAACGCCTTGTAACTGGTAAATAAGTGCGTAATTGGTCAAGTTAACACATTTAGTCGCTTAAGAGTGTAACTGTAGATGATTGCTAGCTTTAGAATCGATAAAAAAAAGAAAAAGAAAAGAAAACCTGGTCACGTTGTTGTCACCTCTACATAGTGATTTGATGCAATAAACAGTATGAAATGGCAATAATGACTGGTAGATGTGGTTTGGCAAAGAAATCATTGTTGCAGCGGTTAGGCTCAGTTCATATCACCGCCGCCGTGAAGGGGTCGGATGGGCAGAGAGGAGTCCTTGCAATGCCACCAAAGAAACGTAAGCTTGGTGAAATGGGGAAGCGGTGTAGGAACGCTGAACGACAACGGGGATATCGTAGTCGGGGGAAGGAACAACGAGAGCAGCGACAGGAAGTGGGACAGAATCAACAGCGAGAAGAGGAAAGCTGTTAAGAAGCGTATGGGAAACGATGTTAAGGGGTGACGCTCGATAAGAAAATGCTACAGAAGTTCTGAAAATTGTCTACTATTGTGTAACCATTCTTTGGCTTCAGAAAAAGCGATGGGTAGACCTGCTGCATATGCTAGCAACATAAGTAAGCAAATGCGAAGTAACAACCGAGTCAAAGAAATGCATTAGTAAACAATTCTCAGAATTTCTGCAGCATTTCTTTTTCCTCTTAGAATAACTTTGGGTGTCGGGTTCTGGAGTAAGCATGCTAAATGTAGCCTCTCAGACATAGCTAAAGGAACCAGGCTTACGTAGGACCCCTAATCTGCCGAAAGTGTTGCTTTGCCGCTCTCCACAATTTTAGAAATATTTTTATTTTCAATGTTAAGCGAATCACATGCTTAAAATGCTGGTAAGGAAAACATCAACTGCAGGCATCACAATGAGGCTCAATATTGCTACGGAATAGTATTACCGATGCCGAAGAGGCGAGCAGTAAGAAGACGACGACAACGATTGGAGGCTAGCGCGGGCTGTTGCCTCTTGGCCAAGTGCGGCGTATTACGTTGTAAATATACTTGTATATAGCTTTTCATTTGCGTCTTCTTACGTAACATATCTGGTGGAGGTGGACGTTCCCTGTACCTCGTCACGGAGCTTCGCAGTGGACGGTACGTCGAGCCTAGCTTCATGGCTCCCGGCGATGACAATTCGCCTCAGCCGCCTCCGACCCCTCCTGCCACTTCGACGACCTACATCTCTCTCCCTGCTCCTCGTGATCCTGGCGTATTCTCGGGCAAAGATGGGGACGACGTCGACGACTGGATCAGCCTGTACGAACAAGTCAGCCGCAATAACCGGTGGGACCCTACTATCATGCTCGCCAACGTAGTCTTTTACCTCGGTGGCACCCTTCGAGTTTGGTTTCGGACGCACGAAGAGGAGCTCACCAGTTGGGATTCGTTCAAGCAAAAGCTCCGAGACTTGTTCGGCAACCCCTACGGTCACAAACTTGCCGCGCAGAAGGCGCTTTCCGGCCGTGTGCAGACGTCAACAGAGCCCTATGTCACGTACATTCAGGACGTCCTGGCTCTGTGCCGCAAAGTTGATGCACACATGCCTGAGTCAGACAAGGTATCCCACATCCTCAAAGGCATTGCCGATGACGCCTTCAACTTGCTCGTATTCAACAACGTCGCGACGGTGGATGCTGTTATCAAAGAGTGCCGCCGCCTGGAACTCGCTAAAAGCAGACGTATCGATCAGCAGTTTGCCCGTTTGCCCAACACCCCAGCGACTTCTTCCTGTGCCGACGCTCCTCGTCCCAACAACACCGGCGATATTACCAAGATCGTTCGGCGTGAGATTGAGGCCGCCTATCCGGCTGCCTTCGACTCCAGCCCCACCAACGCACCGGCAGTCACGGTTTCCCTGATCCAGGCAGTTGTCCGCCAGGAGTTCGAAAACATGGGCCTTCACACCATCTGCTCGGCCCTTCACCCTGATACCCATCCGGCTTCTTCGATTCTGCCCCGTCCCGCATCGTCTTACCCACCACGTTTCCGCAACCCAGCTGAATGGCGCACTGCTGACGACAAGCCCATTTGTTTTCACTGCCGTCGCATCGGGCACATTTCTCGGCACTGTTGAAGTCGCTGGACTTCCTGACCCGGTCTGCTTATACTGCCTATTCTCGCCCCTCGGGTGGCCCTTCTCGTCCTTATGCCGCACGCTCCGATAATGCCGCCACTGACTCTCCTGCGCCGAACCGCCCCTATTCTCGTTCACCTTCGCCCCAAGGACGACAATCTCGCTCTCCCCAGCCCCGTCGCTCCTTTTCGCCGACTCCCTTCGGACGCCGCTCCCAGCCGGAAAACTGAATGATGCAGCGCCTCGAGGTGACGCTGCATTGCTCCCTACGCCGCCAAATCCTCCACTGACGTTGCCGGTCGACGGTGTTCCTGTATCTGCTCTTATAGACACGGGGGCGCATTTGTCGGTAATGAGCGCGGACTTTCGTGCCCGCCTGAAGAAAATAATCACGCCCGCCACGACGCTTGTTGTCCGTGTCGCCGATTGCGGAACAGCCCCCGTAATTGGTATGTGTACCGCCCGCGTCTCCTTCGCCGATCGCTCAACAGTCGTGCTATTCACAGTCATCGCCCACTGTCCCCACGACATCATCCTCGGCTTAGACTTCCTCTCCGCACATTCTGCTCTCATTGATTGTTCCGCCAGTACTCTCCGCCTTGACCTGCCTGTTCTGGATCCCACTGAACCACACCCCAGTCGCCTCAGTTCCGTCGACTTTGTTCGCTTGCCACCTACGGCACTGACTTACGTTGACCTAGTGTCATCCCCACCAGTGCCCGACGGTCCCTATATCGCGGCTCCTATACAAGACGTCCTCCTTACACACGGGATCACGGTACCTCATACCGTTTTATCTATTACGGCTAATTGCGTCTGCCTGCCAGTGGTCAATTTTGGCTTGACGACACAAGTGCTGCCACGCGGGATGTCTCTGGCCCAGCTTTGCTCATTCGAAGATCACTCAATAGCATCTATTGAGGTAGACAGCAATTCAGCCGATCCTCCTCTACCATCTCGGTCGACAACTTGCACCATCGCCGACTTACAGAAAATGATTGCGCCCGACATGCCGTCCGAGCACGCTCGTGAGCTCTACCGCGTTCTGTTTTCCTACAACGATATTTTTGACTTTAACGATCGTCCTTTGGCCCAAACTACAACTGTTAAACATCGCATTAATACCGGCGATGCCCCTCCTATTCATCGCCGCCCGTATCGAGTGTCACCGGTTGAGCGTCAAGTTATTCACGCTGAAGTTCGCAAAATGCTTGCCAATAATATCATAGAACCGTCATGTAGTCCATGGGCGTCACCAGTTGTACTGGTAAAAACGAAGGATGGCTCATGGCGCTTTTGCGTGGATTATCGGCACCTTAACAGGGTTACCAAAAAGGACGTGTATCCCCTACCTCGGATCGATGACGCCCTTGACTGCCTCCATGGTGCTCGCTACTTCTCTTCTATTGACCTCCGCTCCGGCTACTGGCAGATTGCTGTGGACGATCTCGACCGCGAGAAGACTGCTTTTGTAACTCCGGACGGTCTTTATCAATTCAAAGTGATGCCGTTTGGTCTATGTAACGCTCCTGCCACTTTTGAACGCATGATGGACTCCCTTCTTCACGGTTTCAAATGGTCCACATGCCTGTGCTACTTGGACGACGTCATAGTATTCTCCCCAACGTTCGCTACGCACCTCGAGCGCCTCTCGGCAGTCCTGGACGTTTTTCGTCGCGCCGGTCTGCAACTGAACGCATCGAAGTGCCAATTCGGCCGTCGCCAGATTACCGTCCTTGGGCATCTCGTTGACGCGAACGGAGTGCAACCGGACCCAGGCAAGATCCATGCTGTTACGCACTTTCCTGTTCCGAAGTGTGTCAAGGATGTGCGCAGCTTCATCGGCCTTTGTTCCTACTTCCGCCGTTTCGTGAAAAATTTCGCGGCCATAGCACGACCACTAACCGAGCTTTTGAAAAAAGAGGCCCCTTTCCAGTGGGGCGATAACGAGGCCTCTGCATTCTCGCATCTAATCGACGTTCTCACAACGCCTCCCGTTCTGGCCCATTTCGATCCTTCTGCGCCTACCGAAGTTCGTACTGATGCCAGCGCAGGGGCGTAGCCAGGGGGGGGGGGCTTATGGGGCTTCAGCCCCCCCCGAAATTTTTTCGTGCTGTCCATGCACCGCCGACCAAAGTGACCTCCGGCGCCGGAAATCACTCTGGATTTTGTCTAGAATGTCTTTTTGACGCTCGAAAAGACATTTAACCGCGAAGATTGCAAACTCGGGCTGGATTTCGTGGCAACGCCCATACACCGGAAGTCACATAACGCCAAGCAGTCCCATCCGAGCACAAATTTTCGAGGGCGCTTTGATGGTGAGCGGGCTCGCCGCGGCATCTCTCTGAGGCCACGGAATCTGTGGAGCGCATGGATATCAATCGCGAAACTCTATGGGTATAAATCTCATAAGCTCTTGATGTGAAAGGTGCATTGACATTTCCAAAGTTGTGCTTTAGATATTCAATTGCGGAACTTTGTGGGTTTAATGTTGTTATAAACATTTGACGCCAAATGTCTATTGACTTTTCTAAAGTCTTACATCGTAACATACAACGAGACAATCCAAATCAACACACTAGCAGACGAGTTGACAAACAGGCAGCGAGGTCCAATGAGAGGAAGCGTTGGGGTGGTTCATTTGTGCCGTCATGTCACATAAAAAAATATTAACATTTTTTTAACCTACGCCAGAACATTCATGTCAAGATACTCAAGCCAGCCAAAGTAAATACGTTCTTATTTATTTTTTTCTACTTTGACTTTTATTCGCGAGGACACATTGAGCCTCTTCGATTTTTTTTTTTTTTTGTTCTCGCTACCCTAACCACGGGCTGCCAGAGCCAACCAGAGCGCATACGTTTTTCTCGTATGGCCCCGACCACCGCGCGGTACACTTTGATGCGCGTTCGGTCTGCTCTGGCCGAGTGGATTTTCACCGGAAAGAGTTTTGGACGTTTTCTGGCTAGCAGACGAGAAAAAAAAAAACAATGGTCGCTCGCCGCCATCACTGTGGGGACTCGAAGGATTGCACCGCATCCCTTGAGCGGAACCTTTCCGGAAAGTCTTCTGTCGCCGTTGTAGGATACTGAGCAGTATGCGTATGGTTCTCAGTGGACCAAGCGTCTCATGTTTTCTTCGGTATTCCTTCCGCAGCCCCATTAGGTGCCCGAAGTAGGCATTAGATTCTGGCCAAGATACTTTCCTATGCGTTTCTTTTCCCTTTCGGTGCCTCCGCCTCACAGAAAAAAAAAATACATTGTTGCGGCGCAGCGAATTGTCGCATGGTGAAAGTTCGAATTTGATACTTCTTTTCCGGAAAGTAATGGGCGACGGGACGCTTCAGTTGCCGGATACGTTTATTATATTATTGCGAAAGCAATTATATGGACACTCCAGGCGCATTCCTGCCATCGCCCTCATGTTTCGTATAAAGTCCAAGGGGGATAACATCGTGACCACGCGCTGCATGCTGTATGTGCGAGTGAAAGCGTAGGGGGGGAGGTGGAATGGGTGAGCCGACGATGGTGGCTCAGTCTTGTGTGCGCAAAGGAGAAAAGCGGGGAGCAAGAGCGCCGCCTTCCGTCGCGCGCAATACATCGGGGGGAGTGGATGGAATGGGGGCGGAATCTAGGATTCTGTGAATCTATGATTGGGCAAAATGTTTATTTGCCTTGTTTGACGCATTATATACAGTTACTTCTTTATTACAGTATTATGTACGCATTATACAGTTATTACAGTTATACAGTTATTAGACGCATTATATACAGTTAACTTATACAGTTACATACATAGACTCATTGGAGACTGATACGTATACTTAAATATCTTGTTGCGAGGTTTTGTGTATACATGCAGTGAACTTTGTTTCCAGTGACACTTTTTTGTCCTTTATCAAGCAGTATTTTCGCATTTGCATATCCCATTGTATCTTTGAATTTCTAATGTACGAGGGCGAGTCAAATGAAAGTGAGCCTACCCTAACCGCGCAATAATGGTTCGGTTCATTATCTGCGAGGCATGCGCGTAGGAGAACGGCATGTCTCATTTACAAAAGTGACACGCAGGTGTGAAGATAAATGTTCTTTAATGCTCTCATACACTGGGTTGAATATGGTTGCGTCACATAATGGACACTTCAAAAGTTGAACAACTCGGTGTCGCGAAGTTTTTGACAGCTGAACGTGTTTCCAAAACAGAAATTAATCACCATATGACCGCCGTGTGCGTTGAACACTGCATTTCATTGACCACTGTGAATCGTTGGAGCAAACGGTTCGAAGGACGTTGCAAAGACATTCCAAGACCGGGCCAAAACCATGGTGCAATCACCCCCCACACAATTTCAAAGGTTCATGAGCTGCTGAAACAAGAACGGAGGATAAGCATCGATGAACTGGCAGACCGTCTGAACATCAGTCACGGTTCGGTTCACGCCATAATTCATGAGCTTCTCGGCTATCGGCTCTTTGGTGCGCAATGGATCCCCAAGATTTTTATTCATCGCGAGAAGACGAAGAAGTTTCGCTCTGCCTTGACTCATCTGATCGGGTATCACAATGAGCATGGCGACTTCTTGTTTGCAACTGTGATCGGGGACGAACCTTGGTGCCCCTACTACGAGCCTGAAACACGACGGCAAAGCTTACAGCGGAAACATTCGAATTTACCACGCCCAAAGAACGTAAAGGCCATCATTTCCGCTGGAAAGGTGTTGTTGACTTTTTTTTTTTCAATCGACAGGGTCCATTACTGATAGAATTTGCTAAATCTTGAGAGGCTATCAATTGCTTCCGATATTGTGAAACGCCAGAACGGCAGCGTGTCGCAATCAAGAACGAACAACGTGGAAAATTGACGAATCGGGTCATCTTGCTCCACGACAATGCCTGTCCCCACGTCGCTTATGTGGTTAATACAAAATTGGCAAAGTTCAAGTGGGAAACGCTGCAACATCCGCCGTACAGCTCAGACCTGTCACCTTGCGACTTCTACATTTTGGGGCACCCGAAAAAACAGCTCAAGGGAACCAGATACAGACTTTTTGAAGCAGCAACCCAAGGAGTTTTATAAGATGGGAATCACGAAACTCGTTAGTCAATAGGACAAATGTCTAAATTCTCATGAAGACTGCTTTTAAATAAAGTACCCCATTGTTGGCTCATTCATTTGACTTGCCCTCATATATCTTGCAGAACTCCTGCTTTTTATACGTGCTCTCTGTCGCGACTATAACTTCGGTGCAATTACTCACGATACACGACAAGGGACAGCTACTCCTGCGTAATACAATGGAACAAACGACAGCGTCATTGAGATTTCTCACTGGCCATTGCATATATACAAGAATGTAAGCATGGTTCTTGAATGACAAAGTTTCATTAAGGTATTTGTCCTCAACTTGTTCAGTTCATTGCCTTTTAATTTTTCATATCAGCGGCATGCACTGCTTTCCTGGTTTCGAACTGATATAGTTCTAAAGTTCGTGTGATATCTTCTTTACTTAATAAATAGACAAAAAACATGGAAGCATTGACGTCAGTTATGTTGGGCACAATTTTTGGCACATACGAGTATAATATTTTATGAAAAAAAAATACATATTTTACTTGTATTTACAGAGCGTAGCTTTCAAGAATTCGTTTGCAGCATCTTTGGCAATGACAATGCAGTTATTATTCATGTATTTGATCCCTCGATAAATTATTTAAGAGGAAGCTTTAGCTCGGGCCCAATCCGACGCGGCCTATTCAAATACTTGTAAAACGCAGAAACGCTTTTCTGAGATAATCCTGCTAATCGCTTTTATTGAAATTGGTTGCATTTGAGAGAGAAAGTTAAATCCTAGTGTCTGTTGGAAACAGAACTTCGATTTAGGGCCTGAATTTTGTTTAAAATATCTTGGAAAAATCGAAAGTTTGAAAAAATAGAAGCACGGTGTTTACAAACTAATAGTTATGCATGAAGAACAGATATTGTGGTTCTGTAAACGGCATTTATTATAACAGTCAAAGTGGACAAGTTTGCTGTGTCAATTTGTATCTTACGTTAATTGGTTACGTTGTGTACAAGGGTTCTGCAAAAGCCGTATTTCCACAATACTAAATTTTTTTGAGATTCATGTGTAACATATTTATTTTGTCCGCTGTAGATGTACTATTAGATGCAATTCACAGAATTGTGATATCATTTTTCATTGTTGAGTCACGGAGTTTTAAACTTGATAGTTTCGTTTGCAGAAAATTTTCAATTTGGGCCAATTTTTAATAAATAATTCACCTCCTAAATGAAAAATTCGAAGCCAGTAGTCCGTAGAATTACACTTTTTCTTTTAAATGCCACAAACCTCCTCAAATTTGCTGAAGTGGTTGCAGGGAAAAACGTGCAGCTACACACACATGTATATATATATATATATATATATATATATATATATATATATATATATATATATATATATATATATATATATATATATATATATATATATATATATATTGGGCCAGTGGCGTAGCCCCCCCCGAACAAAATTTCTGGCTACGCCACTGTGCCAGCGGTCACGGAATTGGCGCAGTACTGGCACAACGCCAGCGCGGCAACGACCGTGTTATCGCTTACGCCAGCAGGCTCCTCTCACCCGCGGAGCGCAACTATTCCATCACTGAGCGTGAGTGTCTGGCCCTAGTTTGGGCGGTTGCGAAGTTCCGCCCATACTTATATGGCCGACCCTTTTCCGTTATCATAGACCACCACGCGCTTGGTTGGTTATGCTCATTGAAAGACCCTTCAGGAAGACTTGGTCGCTGGGCCTTACGCCTCGAAGAATATTCGTTCTTTGTCACCTACAAATCTGGCCGACTACACAAGGACGCTGACTGCCTGTCTCGCTACCCGGTAGACGAGCCTGACGACGCCGACAGTAGTACCGCCGACGGCATTTTCTCTGTGTCTGCCTTCGCTAACATCGCCGATGAGCAGTACCGAGACCTATCGCTGCGAGTACTCATCGAGCGTCTGCGCTCTACACCTACCGACGCATCCGTTCGCCGATATGTCCTCCAGGGCGGCATTCTGTACCGAAGGAACTTCCTCCCTGACGGATCTGATCTTCTTCTTGTCGTGCCAAAACATCTACGACAGAGTGTGCTCTTTGAGATGCATGACGCACCTACTGCAGGACATCTTGGCGTAACCCGCACGTACGACCGCGTCCGCCGCCGCTTCTATTGGCCTGGTCTCGCTCGCTCCGTCCGACACTATGTTGCTGCCTGTGATACCTGCCAGCGTCGGAAAACACCTCAGCTGCTACCTGCCGGTCATCTCCAGCCGATCACTGTCCCTGTGGAACCGTTCTTTCGTGTTGGATTAGACCTCCTCGGTCCCTTTCCCACGTCATCCTCTGGGAACAAATGGGTAGCCGTCGCAACTGATTACGCCACCCGATACGCTATCACGCGGGCTCTCCCTACCAGTTGCGCCACTGACGTCGCGGACTTTCTCTTGCGTGACATTATCTTACTTCATGGCACCCCGCGACAGCTGCTCACTGACCGTGGTCGTAACTTCCTCTCGAAAGTTATCGCCGACATTGTACGTTCCTGCTCCACTCAACACAAGCTGAGTACCTCATACCATCCTCAAACCAATGGCCTGACAGAGCGGTTAAACCGTACCCTTACCGACATGCTGTCAAAGTACGTTTCCAAGGACCACCGCGACTGGGACATTGCCCTTCCTTACGTCACATTCGCTTATAATTCTTCCCGGCACGACACCGCCGGATTTTCTCCCTCTTATCTGCTCTACGGTCGCGAACCGACCTTGCCCCTTGACACGGCACTTCCTCCTGCTTCGATTTCAACAAGCGAGTATGCGCGCGACGCCATCGCTCTCGCCGACCATGCACGCCAGCTTGCCCGTGCTCGACTGACGGACTCGCAAACCACTGAGCAGCGTCAGTACAACGCCCGCCACCGTGACGTACAGTTTTCGCCTGGTGCGCTCGTGCTCTTGTGGTCGCCCTCTCGTCACGTCGGACTTTCACAAAAGCTCCTTTCGCGATACACAGGGCCCTACCGCGTGCTGCGCCAGGTGACGCCTGTGACGTACGAAATTGCCCCTGTGAGCTCAACCTCGTCATCTACTGTGGAACCTAGTGATGTCGTGCACGTCAGTAGGCTCAAGGCCTACTACACTGCTTCCGAGTCCAGCCTTTAGTCGCTCCGGGACGGCGCTTTTGCTGCCGGGGGTAGTGCTACGGAATAGTATTACCGATGCCGAAGAGGCGAGCAGTAAGAAGACGACGACAACGATTGGAGGCTAGCGCGGGCTGTTGCCTCTTGGCCAAGTGCGGCGTATTACGTTGTAAATATACTTGTATATAGCTTTTCATTTGCGTCTTCTTACGTAACAATATTGTCACGTGGTAGTGACGGTGAAAGAACACAGTAGCAGTACTGTGAAAGACAAAACTAGCTTTTATTGGGCGAACCTGTGCCCACAAAACAGGCTACACTTAAAGCACAACGATAGCGGCGAACACAGTCGGCGATCGTCGAAAAATCTGATCAGCGGGTCAAGTGCGTCGCCTTTTATAGAGCAGTCGTCGAATGTTCCAGACTAATCGTTCGGACCCGCGTGCCTTCCACAAAGTTCTACACCATTCGCGTTACGCGATGAAATCAGATAACACAAGGTTCGGCGACAACAGACAGCCGGGTAGAAGCATCGATAACTTTCCAGAAACATCGGATACATTCAGGCGCGTCCCTTGCTGTGCGATTACAGTTGTTAAGCGGCGAAACGTGGTCGCCCGATAAAGATAAGTACACGTGTCAATATGCAGCAAACATTTCACACAGGACTTCTTTTATAAGGCTACCTAAGCATATTCTAACAAGTTATACCCATAGAGCAATATAGTAAACGTAAAGAGTGAACACTCTCATTGTTGCGGCTTCGGCTTCGGCTTCAGCGAGACGCACATCGGCGAGACGCACCAGCCTCCAAAATGGTAGGCGAACGCCGCCCCAATCTCGGAGGCCACGATTTCATTTAAGTTTCTGTTATTATTTCTTTTTTGTGAAAAAAAAAACCTTGCATAAATCGAGTGATTCCATGCAGGCGCTTGTGCGCTGTTGATATGTTGCGATGACGAGCGCACAGAGGTGTTTCACTTTACGTTAGTTTTATTTAAATTCGTATTCATTGTTTCGCGCTGTAACTTAGCGCAACAGCCATGCCCACTGTTAGTTAGGAAGTAGAACTTTATCGTTTGTGATATTGTACTTCTAATACCTCCCACAAAAAGAGCGTCGTAAATAAATTTTCCGTGTTCCTTCAACATCAATCAGCTTGATGGACAGCCAAGGACACGAAAATAGCAGACAACAATGTTTTGCAGCAAGGTTGTGAGAAAAGTGGCAGACACATGAAAACGGGAAGATACTGCGAAATGAAAGCAATGGACAATATTCGGAAATTAATGGCGTGACGGCAATAACTTTACACAAGCGTAATAACGCACTCAAGACGTGTTGCAACTAACCAGAGAATGAAAAAAAAAAACTACAGAGACCCGCCAGCAGGTAAATTCCCCAAAATGGGATTGTTCTAGCAGGAATAAATATGACGCGTATTCTTGTACTTCAACGAAAGAAGGTGAATGAAGGTAGCAATATTATCTGACTGGTTGTGTGCCAAAATAAAATGTCTACAGAAATAATTGGACACGCACCAACATCCTCATCTCGATTGTGTGATTCAGTGTGTCCCTCATTAAACAGCTGCAAGACATTGACATCTCAGTCAATTAAGCACTTCGACTGTGTTGGGGGTCTTCACCTGCTGTCTTCGAAGCCATGCACTTTTCTTCTGATACTTGGAAATTTGCCCTTGAATATACATGATATCCTTTGCCTGTAGAGTGTAGTGATATCCTTTGCCTGTAAAGAAAAGTGGAGATTCCTGCAATACGTAGAGTGACAGGCAGAAGATAAGCAACACTGGATGTTTCAAGGTTATTGAATGGAGATGTTACCTTCCTTCGTGTAATGCGTATTTATCTGATGTAGGGTCAAGGAAGCACTGTTATAAATGCTATGAAACAAGAAAATATCTACGTTAAGGAGTCCATACCCTGTTAAAACATGAAAACATGTATCTTCAGTCCAACGCAAAGCAGATAACAACGCTCTAGCACACATAACCTGCTACAGATGTTGAAAGAACGCGCAGTATTCCCATACTGCAAATATTGGACGTGTACCGCTTAAGAAATGGATGGATGGATACAACTTTCTTGTACGTCCGGCAAGGTTTAACGCTACCCGGGCTTAGGTCTCCCACGGGGGAACGTCAAGGCCCTGCCTCAACGCCACCTCACGGATTTGCTGGACTGCCCACGTCTGGATTCCGAGGTCTGAGCTGCGAAGAGCGGCGGCCCACCTCGACGACAGGGTCTCCGGAGCAACTGTCATTCTTCCTATAGCTACATTGCACTCCCACCGCATGTGTTTGAGTGTGGCTGGTCCTTCTTGGCACAATTTGCACGTGTCGTCCTGATGTTTATCTGGGAAGATACGTTTCAGACAGAATGGATTAGGGAAGGTGTTCGTCTGGAGCTGTCTCCAGGCGACGGCCTGCCTCTTGTTCAATTTGGGACTCGGCGGTGGGTATATCCTTCTGGCGTTTAGATATGCACTGGTTATGTCATTGTATCTGGTGAGCCTGTCCCGTTCTGAGCAAGGGAGAGAGAGAGAGAGAGAATGAAGAGGAAAGGCAGGGAGGTTAACCAGATATGAGTCTCCGGTTTGCTACCCTACACTGGGGATGGGGGATAGGGGTTAGAAAGATGACAGAGAGGAAAACGCAAAAAAAAAGAAAAACGAACGCGCACACATGGAGACGCGCACACATGGAGGCACGCACACAAAAGGCGTTCCAGTTAAAGTCGTTCACACAGGCCGGTAGATCGCAAGAAGCGCAAAAGCGCTTGCACGGCCTTCTTCTGTGATGGAAGGTCCTTTTGATGTTGCAGAATTCTTTTTTCGGATAGCGGTTGGTCGTCCAGTTGGCCAATTTCCTGGCTGAGGCATGCCCTCTGTGGACTGTACTGCGGGCAAGAGCACAAAATATGGCCAATTGATTCTTCATGGCCGCAGTGGTCACAGGTTGGGGTGTCGGTCATCCCTATGCGGAAGGCATAGGCTTTAGTAAAGGCAACGCCCAACCAAAGTCGATACAAAAGCGTGGCGTCTCTATACGGCGAAGCTGTGATGGCGCTCGAAGACTTAATGTTGGATCAAGTGAGTACAGTCACGGATTTCTTAAATGTGGCTCATTCCATTGCGACGCGGTGCACTGCCGAGCAAGTAGGCGGAGCTTCCGTGCCGCGTCAGTTCTAGAAAGAGGAATTGGGACGTGCATGGCGCTCCTCAGTATGGGCTGAGCGGGCAGCGTGATCCGCCCGTTCATTGCCGACAATCCCGCAGTGACTTGGAAGCCACTGAAAGGTTATTTCGTGGCCTGCATCACTTATATGGTGTAATGTCTCTGTAATATGGAATATTAGCTGTTCGTGCGGTCCGCGTCGTAAAGGTGACAGTAGAGACTGCAGTGCCGCCTTCGAGTCGCAGAATATTGTCCATTTGTGTGGCGGTTCATCACCAATGTGATGAAGAGCAGTAAAAAGCGCTGCGAGCTCTGCTGCCGTCGATGTTGTCGCGTGGGTCGTCTTAAATTTGATTGTTGTAGCTTTCGCTGGTATGACGATTGCCGCCGCGGAGCTGCTTGGAAGGACAGATCCATCAGTGTAAATATGCGTAGAGTCACGGTAGTTCTCGTACAAATATAGTAGCGTGAGCTGTCGAAGGGCTGGTGATGACAGATCAGCTTTTTTCGAGATACCAGGTATTGCGAGGTTGATTTTTGGCTGAGCGAGGCACCATGGAGGGATCGAAGGTCTCGCAGCTGGAGTGAAACAAGCTGGCAATGATTCATCATATGCAGTTATCGTTTGGCTGAAAGATGTGTGTGGCCTGTCCGCTGGTAGAGAGGCTAAATGGTGACGAGGAGTCCTGGCTAGATGCCTTATATGGGTCCTGAGTACTTCAATTTCAATGTGGGTCTTGACAAGGTGGTCTCTAGCGATTGCTATCGTAGCCACTGCGTGTTCAAGCAAGGAGTGTTCGCTATCGTGTGGGAGGTGCTGCCCTGGTCGGCGCGGCGGGTCATGTCACGCGCCGTCTGGTGCGCCGACTCGTTTAGGTTCGGGATCGCGTCGTTTTCCGTGGTGACGTGCGCGGGGAACCATATGATCATCGAGCTTGCGGTTTTGGATCTGCCCGCTTTGGCCAGAATTGACAGGGCTTCCTTCGAAATTCTACCTTTGGCGTAATTCTTTACTGCCGTTTGCGAGTCGTTCAGTACGACTTCGCATTCCTGTTCTGTGAGGGCCAGCGCTATCGCTACTTCCTCCGCTATTTTCGAGTGTTTGCTATATACACTGCATGCGATTTGGATTTCGGAGTTAGTGTCTATGACTACGGTGGTGTATATTTGCCGTTGCGATATTCGACTACGTCGACAAGGAGCGCATTTCTCTCCCTGCCGAATGAACGCTGCAGAGCCTCGGCTCTTGGGTTTCTTCTGCCTCGGTTGTAATCGGGGCGCACGTTTCTAATGGTGTCTCTGATTTTGTTGGGGATTTGCATTTTCTGGCCACATTTGTTTTGCAAATCTGGTGCGCCGCACTTTTTCAGAAGCCGCTGCGCGTAACAAAGCTCTCAGTACCGAACGGCATGCGTTCATAGACCGCTTCGCATTCCTTAACGAACCATTTCGTATTCCTTTCTTTTCGAAGTTAGCCAATGTTTAGGACGTGCCTCGCAACTCCGGCGCTGCCGCGTCGCTGTTATCGCCGGCATCGCCACTCATTGCTGCGCATGATAAAAAGAAAAACAAAGAAAACAACGAAAGTGCAAAATGAAATCCAACGCTACAAACGGGCAGCAGCTGTTTGTGGCTTCAAGACATCCATGTCCCGCTCTGTCCCTTGTTCGTGCTGCTAACAGTGACACAATGAAACACGAAGAGAATAAGTCTTTAAGAACGTGCAAAAGAACTTCCTGTGGCCTTACCATGAAACGGTGACGAAGCAGTCGTGTCAGACGCTGGCAGCAGAAGGCAACAACGATCCTCGGAGGCATTAAAGAATAATTTCGCCGCGAGCCCAGTGATGGCGCCTGACTGGGCTTTGCACGTGTCGTACTGTGCCGCCTGTCATGCTAATAGCCACGGCCGTAGCCGCAGCCGCAGTCGCATTTTCTTGATGTGCTCTGCGACCTAGCGGAGTCGGCGAATCTACATAGATCGGCAGTGAAACGGCTCCAGTCTCCACTCTTGTCGTTTCAGCCGTTTCAAAAGAGGGAAATTCTCCATCACTTCGAGCTATCATCACTCGGCCTTAGTGTTATTCACAGGATTTCGCAACCCCACACTTCGATGATAACTGTTTTTCGAAGTAAAGTACAGTGAGGGCAATGAGCGAAATCACTTAACACTGACCTTATCGGTCGCAAACTATAGGTTGGACCGCAGTTGGTGAGTTCAGAGTACAAAGAAAACAGAAAAAAAAGGAAAAGAGCGATGAACACCTAACGCAAAACGCAGACATTGAAGTTCCGTATCAAATTAAACCTACTATGTTTTGAGAGACAATAAAGAACTTCGATTTTGCACCATTCACGTCAAAAACATCTCGGCGAAGTCCCGCCCCTTAGCGCATCTGTACGCCTGTCTCTTATGCAACTGTCATATTCAAGCAGGGCTGAACGAACTTGAATAATGAAGTACGTTGCAAAGACGCTAATTACTGTGTAGAACGAGTGATGAACGAGAATTTGTGGACCTAACCAGGGATGTCGCCTGGAGGTGGGGGGGGGGGCACACTAGACACGTGCTTCGCCTCCCCCATCTCCCATGAAATTTCTGTACACTAGGATGCCGCCTGCCAGCTCCCCACTCTCCCTCCTTCATCCTTGTTTTAGTGCGTTTGCTATCCCCGAAAAAAAATCTAGGCTACGCCTCTGGACCTAACGTTTAGAGACATCAAGGCCATGATGTGAATTGCAGAACGAACACTGGCAGATGGTATTCTAGTTGAGGATTAAGATAAAGAAATGGAATGCCGAAAGTCTTGTAGTGCGTAGATCACATGACGAGTGGACCAATACTGCACTAGAATTGGCGCCACGGCAGCGTATCACGATGCAGTACGATAGAAAACAATGAGTTTGTTGAATGCACTAACTGTTCAGATTGTCCCACCGCCAGTTTTTCTCAGTCTAGAAACGCAATCGAATGCGGCTATAGTGATTCGGTGATGTGAATAGATTACTAAATTTGCAAACAATACAGCTGGCTGAACAAAATTTGAATATTTCTGGAAGAGCCCTTTATCCATGCAGTGAACAACAACAATGACGACGATAAAAATAACTAAAGGGTTATTTAGATTTACTACACACCTAACTAGCAAACATATTAAATATGCGATGCTTTAGATCTGTACCAGAATTACGTATAATGTTTTGCTGCACGTTAATTTCACTGGTGCATGTTGTTGTCTAGCCTTAACCACTTTGAAAATTATGCAGATCCAGCGCACATGTTGTAATCTACGTGAAGAGGCTAATTAAAGGCGATACAGTTAATGCCATGCTTACAGTTTTCTTTGTTTTCGTCCGATGCAGTGGTCGTAAAGCCATTCAGTGTGTATGCACTGCACAAGTCGTAACTTTATTGCCATGCAGTTTTTATGTTCATTCATTACACCATTCACAGGCTGTGCCATAAGGCAAACATTAAATCAGGCGGATGGACACCGAGACGACGCATCAAGGCCACGAGGTCTGGGGCAATGTATGGTGCTTCTCGAGGGAATAACGAAGATGGCTGGCCTGTGCACAGAAAAGTATGGCATATATATATATATATATATATATATATATATATATATATATATATATATATATATATATATATATATATATATATATATATATATATATATATATATATATATATATATAGTATATGTATTCAATACTGAGCCGCCGTGGTTGCTCAGTGGCTATGGTGTTGGGCTGCTGAGCACGAGGTCGCGGGATCGAATCCCGGCCACGGCGGTCGCATTTCGATGGGGGCGAAATGCGAAAACACCCATGTGCTTAGATTTAGGTGCACGTTACAGAACCCCAGGTGGTCGAAATTTCCGGAGTCCTCCACTACGGCGTGCCTCATAATCAGAAAGTGGTTTGGCACGTAAAACCCCATAATTTTTTTTATATATATATGTATTCAATACTGAATACCAAATTTTGTATTTGAGAAAGAGAGATGGTCTAACAAAACATCAGAAGATATCCTTTGGTTAACCTCCCGGTCTTTCTTTTTTTTACAGCGATGCTGTTGAGCGCTACACACTAACGGTACAATCGTGTCCACGGTCAGAAAATTGTGAGCAAAATACTATCATAATCAGCAGTGGCTAATATACCCAACGCAAGCAAAAAATGCATCATAGAGAACACCATGTCGAACCCTGTGATCACCAATGGCTCGTGCCCGCGGAAGCACCGGCTCATACGGCTGATAGCCCCGTAAGCAAGGAAAAAATGCAATGGCTCACAGCCCCATAGGAACATCTCCCCTTCACACGCACAGATCGCACAGAGATCGAGTGTTTCATTCGAACGCACTTCTCGGCACTGGCTAGTGACCACACAACACCGGTCATCGTTGCGTTGGATTTTAACGTGCACATTGCCAAGCCACAAAAGAGGTGGTTTGTCCAGTTCGTAGCCGACAAGTTTGCCTTGATGTGCTTCACCAATGCCACTCAGCCAACAACCACACATAGAACGTGTATTGATCGTATGTTGGCAAAGAACGTTTCTGTGGTTAAATTGAAAATTTAGCCGTATGTCATAGTGACCACAAAGCTGTGTTGACGATTCTTACAAAAGAAAATGTTTGTCAAAGTTTACTGTTTCTCTTATCGTCATATCATAGGTGGTAGTCCGCCCACAGCTTCGCTGTCCAGCCTCCTGCACAGGGTGGAATGGGTCCTGAATTTGTTCTGCCTTTATATATATCTGTATCTGTGTCTCTCGTTTTGCTAGACCCAAATAAAATTATGTCTATAGACAAAGACAATAACAACAAAGATATACCAATAGACATATATCACACGTTTTCCTGTAGCCATCGTCATCTGCAGCAACACGCTCAATAAACACCTTATAAAAATATTACTTAGAATGTGTTATTTCAATGCATATGGTTTTTACACACCGGCATGCGTGTATAACTATACAGTGCTTATTGACTTACTGAGAAACCACCGCTGTTGCTGACCAGTCTGCTTTACGACGCGCTCATTAAGCGTCGATGACAATTACTCTCCCTGTAGTTGTTAATGTGCTTGTTTAACGATTGTTGCCTATACACGCGCTCTTAAGTCAAGGCAGAAAAATGAAGTGGGAAGAGCAGCCACTAAACAACCATGAGTGCGACCGGCATGCCTAATTCGAATGCCGCAGAACGTGTACACTGCACATGTTCTTCAACGAAGCTGCGTTTTCGCAAAACATTGTGAGCACACGCACGCATACGTTTTGATTTAGCGTAGCATGTGGCAGCCTTTGAGAGGCTGACACGTACACCCCGCCCGCTAAATACGCTAGGCAAAAAAACAATACTTCGCCAGATTTAGCAATCCGACAATCCAAATTGTCAAGATGCCATGCATGCGATGACAAAGACAGGCCACGTTGCTTTCGAACGTCGGTCTCGCACAAGTAATCAGAATACTTCAGTAAGCTTTTCTGCTAGCCAATTACAAAATACAGCGTATTTCAGGACTATACACACAACATGGTTGCCGTCTGTTTGTTTGTTGAGCGAGAGAGAAACGGAAGAGAACTAAGACATAGAGGTTAACCAGACGCATGACCGGTTTGCCCCGTTGCACTTGAGTTATGTGATATTGAGTTACCGCATATACATTTCAAGGATGCAGGGAAAGAAAGTCTGGAAACAGTCCTAGGGGCCCCTAACTCCATAAAAATTAGGGCAAACAGCTAGTTGCTGCCAAAATATCGCAAATAAAGTATGAATTACTATGCACGAAAGATTGCCAATAGTAACTAAAAGGCTCAGCTAAGGAACAGCATGGTTGAACAGGCTACTAAGGTCTTTATTTTTTAATGAAATCTACGAAAACGAAAACAAGCAAGCTAAATTAATTCACGTTCAAATGCGACAGTAAGAACAGGTATGAATACACTTGCGTTCTTGACGTACAATGACGATTCCAAGCTCACGCCATGGTGCTCCAGAGTTTGCTTCTTTCAACGTATTGCGCGACATGCAAATGGAAAAAAAAGAAGAAAGAAACAGAAAACAAGAAAAAGAAACAAATAAACGGCAAACAAACAAATTTGATGGGCTAAAAAACAAAGAGAAACACAAGATATCATTGAAGGAATGTACAGGTTTCCTGCCCGCATAGCAGTAAGGATAAATTAAAGAAATTACATTGCGCACACTCATTTACTCGCATGCCATCATCTGTAGATGTCAGCGCACAAAAAAAGAGGAAGCAATGCGACGAGCGTTCTGGCGCAATTTAGGATAAACATGGCGGTCTGCCAAATTTGGACGGCAAACTTCTGGAGATCTCGCCACCCTAAAACAGAGGCTGAACGTGGGTGTCTGCGAAGGCTCCCTAGAATGACGCCTCCTGTGTGTGAAGCCGCGGCCTCTCCATCAAAACGCACACTTGTCTCTTTTGCCGTGATTGATTACTCCCATTATGTGCATAATGACCCTTAAGCTATTGCTGCCTACGTTCTTTGAGGCACAGACAAACAAGGGCAATTCCCCAATGGTTTTTTGTGTAACGAAGTCGAGCGAGTGACGGCCTCGATATGAAATGTAAATTTACTGCAATGTGCATTGGAGTGACGCATCTATTTCGAAACGTAATGATCAATGAATGTAAGATAAGTTACCTTGTGTATATCGCATTCGGACAAGCAATAATTTGTTATCATAAATTACAGTAAACAGGTGTTTCGTATTCTTACTAAATCGCGTATACCTTCGTAACAGTACAGATGTATCAAGTTGGTGGGGTCTCTGAGATTGAAGTATTGCGATGGTCCAACTGCGCGACTGACCAGAATCACGAAGGCTTAACGAAAGCGCTGATGTTAGCATACATGTCGAGGTAACTGTTTGTTCTTGGAAATGCGCAGCGCACTGCGCTAAGTTCAAATATCAAAATTAATGTAATGGATCTTAAATATATATATGACCGCTATGACCAGTTTCTGCATCCTCGTGTTTTCCTTCATTTTTGCATTTTACATATGTGGTGGTCGTAAACTTTATTGAAAAGGGGAAGGGGAAAGGGTGAGGTGGCTGAGGGATCGGGCCCAAGTAAGGCCCTGGGCCTGCTTGGCCTCACTCGGCCAGCCGTGATTGTTGTCTGTTCTATCAATCCTCCGTTGTGATGCGCTACCACTGCGATCATGAGGTCGCCGCGAGGGTGTCTCGCTGCGTCTGTGTAGACCACTCCATCTTGCGAGCCGAAGCGTCGCCCTACATGTGTCCTAAATGTCTACGTGCTGGTTTACAGCCTTTGTTCTCATTTTCTTGTTTCAATTATTTGTACTAGTTGTACTTTTTTTTTTTGCTCTAGACCAGTTGCACATTGCCTCGAGATAGCTCTATGTGTTGTTTCCTTTTTTTGCGATTGCTAGGCTGAGTTATGCGTGTAATGCACAAAATTCTATATTCACATTCAGATTTCATGCGCATTGTCACTTGCTGTATTTTATGTTTATTTTTGTAACTAATCGTATTATTGCTGTGACCGATCTCTGCCAAAACTGCCAGATGGGTGGCTGGCACTATTATGTAAATTAGTATCAGCTTCCCAAGGCAATGATAGAAGACGGAGGGCAACGGAAGGAATGCGCGAGGAAATTGTCGGTATGAAGTCCTGTATAAATACCCCTGGGTGCCTGCTCTACACTCGATATGAAGATAGCTCACATCCTAATGGGAATGACGGAGTGGTACAAAGGGTTGTGTAATATGGGCGCTCTGAAAGCGCACTGCAAATACATCGAAAAAAAAAAGAGAACCCCAAGTAGCCGCCACTTTAATGATGCGCTCACGCGAGGACGTGCCTACTCCGCTCCCAAAAACACTTCAGAAACACACCTCATCTGGTCGCTGCCTTTGCACAGCGACCATAATGTAAGCTTAGCGCGGGCCGTAACAGACGTGCTGACGTCGCGCCGGTCATCACATGGTTTCATGTGGTTTCACACGGTGGCCGCTTTAACATAGGTATTAAAACGTGATCTCTTCATGGTACATTACAAAGGCACTGCCGCGGCGATAACAATGCTTCGGGCTTATGTTTCCCGTGCACGCAGCATCACTATTGCGATTGCAGCGTGAGCGTTGCGCTGCGTGTAGTTGACACGCTGATACCTCGATGAAGAGACGTTTTATATACGCTCCATGTTTAACTGGCGCTTGGGGAACAATGTTTACCACGCAAGCTTTGCGCGCTGAGCACTATATGTGCATGGATGCCATAAGGGAAATGCGTCGGAAATTGCTTTCATGTGCGTGGTTGCCGTTGTATTGCAGATATTCATCGGGGTGAACACTGCGCGCCGCTCAGTAGACGCTATGACGCTACGCTTTGCATACGCTAGAGATCCCTTCCATTTGTTTATAACATGATTGCAGTGATATTACAGATTAGGCTTTTCGGGACGCCTAAGGCACGCTATCACGCCACCATAAACACGTCGGAAATACGTTTCCCGTGGTTCCCGCACTAGCATTAAGAAAAGTGTTTGATATCAGCGTGCTGCATAATAACCATTCACGCCGCAATGTATAGATATGTTAGAAACATCGTTCATGAAATGGCCGCTTTAGCAAAGCTCCAAAAAAAAAGAAACTACAAATTCTGGTGTTTTACGTGCCAAAACCACGATTACGAGGCACACCGTAGTGGGGGACACCAGTTTGGTTTTGGCCACCTGAGTTTAAAGGCGCCCAATGCATGGTGCACGGGCGTTTTTTTTTTTTTTTCATTTTGCTCCCATCAAAATGCGCACGCTGCGGCTGGGATTTGATCCCGGGCCCTCGGGCTTCACAGCGCAACGCCAGAGCCCTTACGCCACATCGGTGGGTTGTAGATGTAACCTAGCAACGTCAGGTCACAATAAATCCCATAAATGCTATTACATATCGACGACTCTAGAGATGGCCAAAGCGACGTGAATTCTTCTGTTTTCACTTCCGCTTGTTGCAACAAACACTAAATCCTTGACGTTACAGGAAATACGTAGAACTCCTGCATTTAATATCACTAAACCAGCATAGACATCCGGGGGGGGGGGGGGGGGGTGCGGGGGGAGTCCTTGTAGTAAGTCTGATTCAAAAATTACGTGACACTTTGTCCTGTTGATTTTGCTTTTGTTCTTTAATGTTTCCGTCTTTGTCACCGACCACCTTTGCAAGGAAGGTTTATATTTTCGACTGATTTCTCGCCCAGAAGAAACTGAAAGCCTTCTACGCTTTCTCCGAATTCTCCAGACAGGGCGCAGATCTGTAAGGTCCCTTCCATTCAGCGCAGCCCAATCTTGATAAGAAATAACGCGTTCGGGGTGTTCTCCAGAGTTCCAGCCTTCTTAAAAAGCGCGGAGATAACGTTTTCGCTTCTTCCTTCTTTTTTTAGTGGCGACAGAAGCGGCGGGTAAATCGCTAAGTGTATCGCGGGTCCCAGCAGATAAACTGAATAGGATACAAAGGCGTCTTTCAGTCCAAACAAATTGCAAATAATGACTTACACAAAAGAGAAGAAAAAAATAACTGGAAAACATCCAAGAAGACTAGAGGGCGGACCGGAACAATAACGCGAGGGGACAAGGCAAGAAGCGACCGACTGGTCCAGCCTCCACTGCGACGTGTTGCACGGCGTCTTAGAAGCGTGCGACCGGCGAGGAATCCAAGCGCAGGGAAAAGCTCCTAATGACTTCCCATTGTCCCCAAGTGACCATCGGAAAGACACGAAAAGAAATTTCTTTCCCCCAACATTCCGGCGATGTAGCTTTGTTTGTTTCTCTATTGTTCTTCCTCTCGAAACATCACAAGTCGGGGCCGCGTCATCGCTCCTTTTCGTTTCTGATCTCAGTTCCCGCCCAAGAAAAACAGGGAGAATTGCAAGGAAGAAAAGAACGAAGAAAGAATTGAAGGCGAGGTGGTGTCGGGTGCGCCTGAAAAGACAATGGCTCGGTGTAGCGAGCTTCTAAGCAGATAACTCTCGGCTATCTCCGAGTCTTCGCTTTTCACTCTGTTTACACGAGGGGGCGTGACGTGTGTATGCAAGCGTGTCTTGTTTCAAGTAGCAGGGAGATATTCACGGCAAATGGAATCAACTGGTTTTTCCTGGCCTCCCAGTGAATTCTGCGAGCGGTGAAGGCGCGCTGAGACGCGTGCACGAGAGTTGATGGTGGTGCACAAAAAAAATAAAGTAAAATAAACTTAAAAAGAAATGGAATAAAATGAAATAAAACTAGAGTAGAACACATGCTGTCGCCTTTCTCGGGATCAAACGGGCCACGAGAGAGCTGCGATTCCTGGTCTCAGCAGCAGCCGACAAGTCGGCGAGAGCTTCTTTTTTTTTCTTTTTTGCAAGCGCCTGCCAAGCATCATTAAGTTTGCGAAAACCAGCAGCTATACGCGTCCCGGAGACGGGCCGCAGCCCGTGTGCAACGAAACTGAGAAAATATATATATGAAGAGAGAGAGAGAGAGAGAGAGAGAAATGGAGCAGTGTGAGTGAAAACGTATCCGGAGAAAAAGTCATACACGAAAACAGCATTAGAGGGAGAATGGCCGGTCACCGGTAAGGCGTACGTTGCTGCTTTCAATGAAACTACCTGTCTCTCTTTCGTATTTTTGCTGCCTCTCTTAAAATACTTTAGAGAAAGGTTTCAGTGATTTCTGAAAGTTGAGCAGACACTTTTTTTAAGTATACAAACAAAGAGGCGACATGTGTTTCCGCTGAATAGGCGTAACGACTCAGTGTCCGAGTGAGTGAGTGAGTGAGTGAGTGAGTGAGTGAGTGAGTGAGTGAGTGAGTGAGTGAGTGAGTGAGTGAGTGAGTGAGTGAGTGAGTGAGTGAGTGAGTGAGTGAGTGAGTGAGTGAGTGAGTGGGAGGGAGGGAGGGAGTAAGAGGGTGAACGTGCTAACAATCGGCCTTAGAGGCTAGCGTCTGTCATCACAGACTGTGATTATGTTACAAGCAATGAAGCCGGACCTGCACAATGACATGCACTTGTGGATGACCTTGTTATTGAGTAACAGCTTGCTACTTTGAAGGGAAAAATAACACACTAAGTACTCGCATTCAGTGCTGCGTCCAAAGGAATGTTGATTTAAATATTTCCTCCATGTGATCTTTCCACCCACTATATCAACACAAGAGGACGTGCAATATGCATTTGTCAATTCCGTATACTTTAACGTCGCGTGACGTGAAAAACTTTGTTTTTTTTTTCGATGGCCTTGCAGCGTAACTAAGGAACGCAGATGCGCCTAGCGGATTCTTTGTTTTCAACGGCAAAACGCAACCACTCACACTCACTATCGGCAATTGGTGGAGGAACTTTGGGCATAGCTGCCCTTTCATTGCGTTCCTCACATGTGGCAACATCATATATTACCGCTATAGCGGAGAATGAACTTCTGCCTATTTATTAGATTTATTTTTCTTGAAAACATTGTTTTATGAGAGATACAGACAAAATTGGCAGATGTAAAACGGGAAAGCCTGCTTACCATTTATTTTTAGCATATGAGTTAAATAAAGTAGCAGGTCACGTACAGCGTCCAACCTCTGAAGTAGGACACCATTTAGCCATATACCTACCTGTTATGGATGCAACGCCTAGCAGAGGGAAGGAGACAGCCTTCCTGAAGCTCGGCCAGCGGCATGAGCAACAGCGAGCAGAGAGAAAGGGAAAATGAAGAGGCAGCGAGGAAGCAAAGAACTTGGAAGGGGCACTTAATTGCGCAACTCCACTGCCGTACGCGAGTACTATTATCACGAGGGGAGGGGCTTTGCGGGGTCAGCGGCGGCCATCTTGAAATATTCGCCTATTTTTGCGCATGCATAGAGAAACTCACTCGATGCATACGATGCTCGTGCAATAGCGTAAACATATGTATTTTGGCATAGACATATAATGAAATTTATGTAGCGCTAAACCCTGCATCGATGCGACGATCATTTCTGAGGTCTGAGAACCCTTTAACTTCACTCTCGTTGTAGTCCTGCGCGTTGAAGCCAAGTAAACGGCCGAACACGTGATCACGTTGCGGTAAGGTTTAATGCCTTCCACCTCGGCACTCAGAGCACCATCCACCAAAAGCTCAACTTCGCAGCACTAAAGCCATTTAGACGAGCTCATGTATTATTTAGGGCTAAATTAACTTTGGACTCTTAGCCAACAAACGAACAGACAACAAGCAAGCAAGCAAGCAAGCAAGCAAGCAAGCAAGCAAGCAAGCAAGCAAGCAAGCAAGCAAGCAAGCAAGCAAGCAAGCAAAGCAAAGCAAAGCAAAGCAAAGCAAGCGAACAAACGAACGAACAAATAAACAAACAGTGCAACATGCAGCGCGCGCTCTTCGGAAAAGTGGACTTTATGCGTGATAAATAAACCTTTATGGAAACAGTGACTTGTCACTCGAGGTAGGATGGTCCCTCATTTCAGGAACCCTCTGGCCCCGACCTGCCGCCGGGCCCGGGTGACGAATTGGCGCTCGTCGACCAGGTCGAGCTTGGAGATCGCACCCTCCCACATTTCAGTGAGGAGCTTTGGGTCTGCGTCTGCTGCTGCTGGTTGTTTCTTTGTGATCCCTGCTCTGTTGCACTTAGATTGCAGTAGAAGGTGTGCCAAGGTGTCTGCGGCATTGCAATATGGACAGGTGTAGCTGTATAGCGTCGGTTGGATGTGATGCAGTAAGATGCCGTGTGTGAAGGCATTACTCTATGCGTACCGTAGCGCTCCCTCCCGTTATGTCCTTCATCTACGCGAAGAACGCGAAAAAGTGGCAGTTCCTTTCGCAGAAGCTGTCCACAAAACGTGGAACACGCTGCGCTTGCCGGGTCCATCGCGCACTGCTGCTAGGCTGCCCTGCATATAGTAGCGACATTGCTTCCTCCTTAGAAAACGATAAACAGGTAGGCGCTATTCGCAATCTAATCACCTTCGTAACAACAGGCGCCGACCAATCGGGATGGCGCCCATAACATTGGGGCAGGTGAACCAACGACGACTTATAGCTGCTAGAAAGAGAAAAGCTTTCGTCAACGTGCGACAAGTCTTGGACCAGATTGGATGCCTTAACAGTTCAACAGCGTGGTTGCTCATTTATTCCTATTGCCAACCGTGCCGTATAGGGGTAGAAAGAAAAGAAACAAATAGACAGACAGAGAGTACAGACACCTGGTCAGAGCCTGTCATGATCACCACATACCGTCGCAGCGCAGGATCACTTGCTGCATTTTCATCACCAACGATGGCTAAAGTAATCTGTACTGATTCGTTATCATTAAGAATTGTAGCAACGCCTTCGTCACTCTCTAGCGCGCTAATGTATGTGGTCTGCATTACGAAGTGTTTTGTTCCGACAATGGTCCACGATCAGCGCGAGTTGTAGAGAAATCACCAGCGATCGTCCCTTTACACTGCAGTGACGACACTTGCACAAAACTTGTTCAAGGGTCGCCTCGCGACCACAGTGATCACACGTTGCGTTTTCTCCAATTCCGATGGCGCCCCCGAAAGACAAAAAAACTTCGTACGGGCTGCAGTTCGTAGTCACAGCCGACCAAGCAGGGTATCCTCACGTCGGCAGAGTCGCGATGAAGCGCGAAGGCGGAGCGTAGAGACCAGCTGTCGCAGTCGCTTGTTTTGAAAATTAGACGTGTTCCACACGGAGAACGTGATGCCTCGTCGAAGCACGCGATGTTTTCTAGCGGCCTCTGAACTGGGTCTGTTCAGGTTATGTCTGTTCATGTGGGCTGCCTTCAAGAGCTGACTGAGCAGCGTCATCGCAGTGCACAACTTTTTTTTTTAAGGTCTAGTCGAAGTGTTTGCCGTCGTGACTTGAGCGCGGGCTCCATGAGTTGGTTCACCACGTGCTGTGTCATGGTCGGCTCTCTGCAACCGCACTAGTAGCGGCAAACACATTCCCTAACTTGCCCTTAAAATTTGCTACAGATTATTTCTCTGCGCTCGAAAGAACCTAATAAAGTGCGCTGTTGCGTAAGAAGCGCCGCACACTCTCGAACATGAACATAATGTTTTGCGGAAACGGTCTCCAGGGGACCAGTTTCGTAATTAAAGACTTTAGGCTAAATGGCGTTGGTTGCACTACTGCGTGCATTCAACTATAGCAAAGTCGAGTCACAGGACATGCAAATGTCTTTATGACAGCCATTGTCTTTATGTTTCTGTGCTCTTTTTCTTTTTAGTTCAGCTTTCGTGTGATCTCATGATATTTTTCCGCCTCTGTGTCCTTTATTATTTGCCCATTTCTATGTGAAAAGGAGTAAGCGGCGCCAAATAAAGGCATAAGCATCTCCTAAGCAGCATAATAAAAAAAAAACCGATAGAAAAAGGTGGCTGGAACTTATAAAAGCTTTTAAACTAATTGATTGCTACAGATTCTTACAGAGCCCCGTTAAATGAGAGCTAACCTGAACACTAAAGATACATTGAAGATAACTTTGAATTCTTGCTGATTATTTCTACCACAAGATTGTTTTCTAACACTATTTGAAATGTGCGTTGACCAACCAGAGGGTTTCTATAACCCAGTGTTTTTTCTTTATATACATATTATGTTAGATTTGTACTTATTTCTTACTTTGTATATCCCATTGTTTTTCTCGACTGCTTGTAATATATGCATGGAAAACTTATGCGCACAGTTGCCTTTATTGTCTTGTCGAGCTCACTACGTTGGTCATCCATGTAAGCGTGTTGAAGCTGAGCGCTTGATGTTGTGTGTAAGCATGTGTCTCTTTATTTGCTCATTTTTTCACGTAATTTATGTCTGTTCATGAAAAAATGAAAGGCTGTGGAAAAGCCAGCGACGAAAGTTGCGAGAATGTCTAATATAAATAAATAAAAAATAAATAAATAAATAAATAAATAAATAAATAAATAAATAAATAAATAAATAAATAAATAAGTTTGCTAACGAGAGCAATACTTAAGGGAGGATGTGGCTTTCCTGAAATGTCCGAATCACTTTAGCAGTTTTTATTTTACATTTCGCTGTTTGCACATCATTAGTTAACTACCGTCTTGCTGATTATGCATAATTTCTTTTTCAGCTTACACGTTCTGGATCCAATCCAAAGTAGTCTGTTCCATACCTGAAGGTGCGTACACTATATAATCTGACGCTACAGCGATGCACATCGTTCGTGTTTGACTGTTTTTAATTGGTATATCAACCAACATCAACACCAACGCCATCGAAAGATATGTTGACGCACAAATACGTCACCGACATAGCTTATTTCGTTGCACACAGTTCTATGATTCCATAGGCATTAAAGTACGTGAACTACACCCGCTTCACATTTCCTCTAGCACCGTTATGAATACTCAGAAAATCTTCGGTACACAACGTTTTAGTGCGGCCAAATTATTTAAGACTTAACAGTCCGCGTGTTCGCAGGGGCATCGCAACCTTCAACAGCGTATAAAGTTCTTACGCCTTTCCGCGCTCTGTGGTATTGCCGCGAGCATTAGCGACCGTTGTTAAATACCTCGTGGGATTCCTTTACGACAGCCGCCTCAACCAGAGGCGCCGAAACGTTTTACGGTGCCTACGGCATTCGCATTAACGGCTGCAGCCGGCGATGCTGGGAGTGAATCCTCCTTATCGAGTCGGAGTTGAGCATTCGCTTTGAAACGCGTCTTCCACAAGCCGCGCCTAAAAACATCCCCTTTCATAGGCATGGGAGCGCGAAGGGTCAGAGGCCTAGGTGACTGTTTCACAAACATTCCTTTGTCGACTTTGCTTGCGCGCTAAAAATAATTAAATAACGCTGCGTGGTAGGTATATGTGAAGTGTATGTTGAACGCGGTAACCGTCAAAAGATTACATCTCCCCAACCTCGCGCATTCCTTGCGGCCCAGACCCCACCACCGTGGCCGTATGTGTACCGTATCGCAAAACCTGCGGCATCTCGGAGCGTGCAAACTGCACCGGATACCTTTTTCCCGCGGCGGCTTTCGACGTGCGCCCGCGCGTTCTATGAGCATCGTCACTGCGCCGGCCAGATAGGTACCGCGGACGCCATTTCGGGCGACCGAGGAGGGTGTCCTCTTTACTGCCGCTGTAAACGAGCGTTGGTTGCCGAAAAGTGGACGCCTAAAGTCAGAACCGAGAGCGAGCGAGCGCCTCCACAAAATGTTTGCGGGAGCGCGATGCCCGGTCCATGGTCAGAGCCTCGGGGCGCCATTAGACGCCTGTTTCCGGTGGGCGGGGGAGGCGGTTTGGTTGCCCGCTCGCTCGCTGGTTCTCTTCGCAGTTCGTGTCTTCCCATTGGGCCTGTTATTTTCTTCGAAGAGAGTTCGAGCAAACAAGCAGATGCCGCGTTAGGCTTGTGTTTGCTTGGTCTCCCGTGTGACAATAAGCGCTGGCAGACAGAAAGAAGGCAGCCGCTTGGTACAACGCTACTTGGCTTGGTCGAAAAAAAAACAATAAAACAAAACAGGACTGTATCGTAACGACGTAAGGTGGGCTTCTTGTGGGGAAGGAGCATGAAGCTAGCGCACGGTGAACGTGTGGTCTCCCGACGCAGGTTTCGTGTTTATCTCGGTTCCCTTTGTGCTCAATGTTGTCGACGATCGTAAGCATGGAGCTCCCTCAGCTACTCCGACACCCCCATCCTCCGCTCTTCCTCGTTCGTTTTATTCTGCTCCCAGAGTGAGCTATCCGGCATGCGCTGGGTTGATGACAGAGGCCTTATCACGCTCGTAAACGCGAACACCTGATATTCTTGTGGTTCTGTGCTTGCCCTCAGGTACGAGCCGGCTTGCGTCCGTGCTAGCGTCCGCCATACTTTCCCTCTTTCTTTTTTTTCGTTACTTTTCCTCGCGATGCGACCACTCCAAATGTGCCATTGCCTAACGCATCCCCCATTCACGATTGATTCGGGTTCGCGCTATTGTGCTGTGCTGCTGCAGTCGAGATCGGAGCGCTCCATTGGCGCCGCGGGCTGTTTTGGCCACGACAGCCGACTCGACCGCACCGGTGTACGCTATCGCGAGGCTCTCGGCACAAGCGGGCGAAAACAGTTGCCTCCCAAGCGCGTCATCCAGGATTTTTTTTTCTCCATTTCCACCTTCCTGCCCAACGCATTGTTCCGAACGCCCGGACAGAACGTCCTTATCGAAAGCTCAGATTCATTTGTCGCCTTGGGCTGTGTGGCTTCCGGAAGGCGTCGAATCGGACCACGATGATCGTCCAGCTCGCACCAAATCGTGCTAGAGATTATAGTTTAGTTGTTCCTTCGACGTGTATCAAGTTAATACAAGCACTAAGTACAACCGAAAACTGGCGTATCATGGACGTCGCTCTAAGCGAGGCAGCATACATAACGTATACTGCATGTAGCAGTACGTGCTTGGAAGTCAGTGCATTGCAGGGGTGTGCTATGTTTAGTCATCAGAACGACCGTCAATCGTTATTCAAGCATCTCTTCTTTTTCTGATGGGGTCGTACGTGCCAAAACCACTTTCTGATTATGAGGCACGCCGTAGGGGAGGGCTCCGGAAATTTCGACCACCTGGGGTTCTTTAACGTGCACCTAAATATAAGTACGCGGGTGTTTTCGCATTTCGCCGCCATCGATATGGGGCCGCCGTGGCCGGTATTCGATCCCGCGACCTCGTGCTCAGTAGCCGAACACCATAGCCACTGAGCAACCGTGGCGGGTAATTCAAGCATCGTATGACCGCCTAAAATATAGTAAAAAAAAATACGTAAGCTGAGAGAATATCGCAGAAAACGGCATGTGCCAAGTTCCGAACAAGACAGCACCTCGGGAGGTGGTGAGATACGACAGCTTATTTGCGTCATGAGCTTTGCTGCCCGAGATGACTGATGGCAGAACCGGCATATCAACAGTTTGCTGTTGTCGAAAGTAAAGCTTTAGTCGAAACTACGCTCACGCAGCAGCTTAATCACCCCCCCCCCCCCTCCAAACACACACGCACACGCACACACACGCACTGAATATAAGAGCGAAAAATAATAAATTTATCTGGAGATGTAAAACATATATATTCTGCAGACACCAAGATACACAAATCTTCTTTTATAGGTTTCAGGGCCTATAGTTATCGCTCTAATATAGGTTGTCTTAAAAAAACTAGTGGTTATTTAAAGAAGGGCAATAGGTCATGCGCAACGAAAAGGAAAAGCCAGAGCTTTGAAAGACTTCGCAGTGGGCATAACAATGGCTGCTTTAACGCGGACGACAGTCAGTAAATCTGTGATAATCATAGATTACCTAATAATTTATAAACAGCTTGTAAGTCAACCCTTAAATAAATACCTTAAGGCACATTTTTCAATTGCGGAATGGAAGCCACTCTCCGTGCTCTTACTAGAAATGCCGATATAATAGTCGAAAATATTATTCGTCCTCCAGCTCTGTCACAAAATGTATTGTTCCGCTTGGATTTGGACTAGATAATGGAGAATAGGGTTTTCGTGATCGTATCGGGACAGGAAAACGCCAATGCATTTCTTCACAAGTACTGGGGCCTCTCGAAACTGGCGCTAGTCGTACAAACACCACTAAATGTACAGTCGTCATTAGAAGCTTACGGACCGCATGATCTGACATAAAGCTGAATATTTCCTATCGCTGGGAACAAGAACATTTACATTTTTATTCGCGACTAGCACGTGTGAACTAGATATTGTTCTACCTTTTTACCAGCGACATCCAGAAGCTGCTTGGAAATTTATCTTCTCAGCTTCTGCGGTCTGTAAACTTTTGTCGCCGACTTTTTTGAACAGTGACAGGCTTTAATTCCGCAAGTGCAACAAGTAGACTCGGGTATCTATTATCGTGTAGTTCAAGTACAGGTGACAGCAGTCTTGAAGACCACTTCGGCTGGCCGCCCCCTAAGCAGGACATCCTCCGCCTTGGGAAGTGGCAGGTGAGGAAGCAGGCATGCGCTGTGGTAAGAGTACATGTGTACTGCCGGAGGAAACCTCTTGTGTCGCACAATATTATAAATGATTGAGGTAGGGTGGGTAGTGACTGTGGATTTGCGTCGGGTTGCTCAAACGGCTTCCGTTAAGACAAGCGCTCGCGTTTTAAAGAGGCGGTCTTCGGCTAATGCAACGTGCTGGGACGCTCGAGTTAAGAGCCATGCTTTTCGCGCCTGTCGTTAGTCACACGTGTCGAAGAGTGGGACGTCTTTGCCGCCACTCCAGCCTCAACCGGTACACCACTTTGTGACAGCTGGGCCGTACATCGTACCTTTATTCTGTACTTGGCCAGGTATATCAACTTTATCGCTTTAATCGCTGACTTTATATGCGATTCGTGCGTCTAGATGACCGCTTTCCACGGCAGGTGGACGAACATTCTTTACCAGACTTTCAAGGCGGCCTACTTCAAGCGTTGGTAGCTTCAGAGCAATAAAACAAAAGTCTTCAAGACCCTAAATGTGTTTCCCCTCAGAAAACAGGAATTCCCGGCAAATAATTCAGTGCAAAAGAAAGGAAATGAGAAGAGAAGGAAGAATGCGTCACCATTAGTATGACCGAGATGCGAACAAAGAAGAAAGAATGAGTGAAGGGGAACGACGGTGCTGGGAACAGAGGACAAACAGGGGCGATGGCTTCCGAGTCTCTGAGTCAAAGGAGGCGACCGAGACAGGGGGAACAAAATGCTGCGCGGTACAAGTGTACAAAAACGACAAGTCGAGCCGGAAAGACGTAGGAGGAACGGCAGTTGCCACTGCACGCTGTAACAGGGTGCAGAGTGGCTTGCAAGTGCTGTGCCGGAAATCTCACACCCGAGAACACAGGCACGCACGCACGCACTTACACCAGCGCCAAGGCGTAATGGAGTGTGCCACAACGTCTGGCACGGCTCCTCTTAATCACCTGCCGTTCGGAATACGGAATCGCCACGGCCGGAGGATTATTCTGCGGTGGCTTCGGCGGCGCGAAGGCTTACGCGGTGATCGGAGCCGAGACCTGGCTTGAGAGGGCGCAACAGTTGGCGCTCCCCTCATTGGCTACGAAGCGGGACCGCACTGCGACATTAATCTTTGGCGAGCGTTGGCTCCGTTCCTCGCTGCCCTGTCGTCGCGCCGTACGTCCTCCGCGCTGGCCAGGAGCGCCGTCCGTGCGCGCGTGGTAGACTTCGGAGCCTGCCGTGCATTCGCGGTGGCAGCGCGTTGTGAAATGCATCGTTTCACAGCGTCAAGTTTCAGCATACCCGCCGCGGTTGCTCAGTGGTTATGGTGTTGGGCTGCTGAGTGCGAGGTCACGGGATCGAATTCCGGCCACTGCGGCCGCATTCCGGTGGAGGCGAAATGCGAAAACACCCGTGTACTGAGGTTTAGGTTCACGTTAAAGAGCCCCAGCTGGCCAAAATTTCCAGAGTCCTAGACTACGGCGTGCCTCATAATCACAAAGTGGTTTTGGCACGTAAAACCCCATGATGCTTTTTTAAGTTTCAGCATGTTATGGACGTGCTGGCGGGCGTGCTGGCGCAATGACCGAAGACGTGGCGTGGGTTGCTAATCTGGACATTGTCGAATGCTGTAATTTTGCTTAATTCGCGATCTTGTTAATGAGGTTCTGGCCGCGTACGAGCCCTGCAATGAAGAAGTCGTAATGGGGGCATAAGTACACGCAGAAGGAGGCGAGAAAAATTAACAGTTATGCATGTACACACGCTCCGAAGATTTTTTTTATTGATATGATATAAGGAGATGTTGACGCACAGTTTAAGCTGCCGGCTACTCCTGATCTATTGAATGGTTCCATCATGCAACATACAGGACTCAAGATTACATATCAAATAACCTTTTCACACAAGCACCGGTACTTATAACGCAACGTTTTCACGGGAAGACTATGACGTAACAAACACATGGTACATACAATATACAAGGTAAATGTCTCCTCAGTTATGTAGATAAAAGCCTCCAAAATATAAACGATACTGTCACCTAATAACACATTCTCTAGTCAGCGAGTGGTACATACATCGTGTAAATGCATTATTGCATATATTCACAATAGAACAGTTAACATAACACAATTCACAAACACATGCATATATACAGTGATATTGAAATGAAAGGAACAATAAAATCGTTAATAACAGCCACCAATGCCGCTGTCTTCAAGAAAAGTCTTTAGTGCTTTTAAACCGCTCTTCTGCAAGGAAGTTGTTGGCCAAGGACCCAAAAGTTTGCTTAAACTTAAAGGTATGCGGTCTAATTTAGTTAGGGTTGGCTTAAGTCGGCATCTTGGTGTGTCGTGATGTGGGCAATCTAGAAGGAAGTGATATATATCTTCGTCTACAAATCCACAGTCACATTCTGGGGTTTCCGCACGACCAATTCTGTGTCAGAAATGCTTTGTGTAGGCAGTGCCTAGACTTAATCGATGAATAAGGGTTTCCATAGTTCTATCTAATGACAATGAAAATTTGAATTCAATAAATGGATCAATATGATATAAGTATTATATATTATATTATTAGTAGTATTATTATTAGTATATTATTATTATATTAGCTATATTATATTATATTACTTTTAGTATATCATTATTATTATTATTATTATTATTATTATTATTATTATTATTATTATTATTATTATTATTATTATTATTATTATTATTATTATTATTATTATTATTATTATTATTATTATTATTGTTGTAAGTATTGGCTGCAGACCCCATGTGTGATTCCCAAAGTTGTAGAGCACCTTGAGAACAGCACAATAACAGTGCGCAGGCGCACCGTCACGTGGTATTTTTTTCATGTTTCGGGGGCTTTGTTTGGAACGTGGAAAAAAGGACTACGCCAGATATATCGTGTTGGAAACAATTTATTGACAGGTTTCTCAAGGTGCTCTACAACTTTGGGTATCACACTTGGGGTCTGCAGCCAATAATCAACTTCAAAAGTTGATTGTTAATTTAACATGACTAATCCGTTAGTTAAAGGGAAAATTAAAAAAGTGGCCTGATTAACTCCAGGCTGCAGTGCGAACATTATGCATTCGCTATACTCGCACCCGGAGTGCCTTTCATTTTTAAAACTTTGGCTCAAGTTATGTGGGAGGCCCTGCATAATTTTATGTTCAAACATTTATCTCCCCCTCATCTTGTGCTAACGTTCTAAACCATATATTCTCAACTCGCGAGACCTAACCACGCCGTTTTAAAGCTGGCGATAGTTCAATAAGAAGTAAAGGAGATGTTATCTTGTCTTATCAAATTAGGCTGAAACCACACAGGAGACGGTTGTCTGGCTTCTATTAAAGAGATTAGCTAATTAATTCAGCGAGACAGAATACAACTACTGGCGCTTCAAGGTCCGCCATAGTTGCTTGAGTTAGGTACTGGAAAGACGCTTATCGCATGGGTCAACAAATTTAAGCAGCCTTGAGCAAATATTTTTTCTCCTCATCGTTGCACTTAAACGAGATGTCAATAATTATACAAGACACTGTGTGTTAGCAGACTTGAACAGACGATGGTCCAGTGCGGTCAACAAAATTAGCAGGTTTATGAAACTTTATGCGTCACGGTATAAGGTTTCTAGTTGACATTAGATTTCCTTAATGAATACAGCATACACATTAGACTGCTCATTCGATACAAGCTCACCTTTATAATATTATCTTGAGGTCAACAATAGTCGAATGTATTTTATCCTTCAGAAATAATGATGTGCTAATAGCCGAAATCAAAACAAGGTAACATTTTTGATCCTCCTTTTTTATGATTCTGTTATACGAAATTTGTACGAGGGTTCCGCTGCGCACACAATATTAATTTGATTTGTGACAATGAACAGCGCAGGTTCATTTCACTTTGTTTTAACAATGACACAGTATGGTGTACTGTTTTTAGGTTTTGAAGTTTTTCACCTGATTATGAGTAGATTTTAAGACCGAAATAGCGTGTTACCTCTGTTTCAAGAGGCAAGCGTAAGTATGTCGAAAGCGATGCCATAAACAATGTCCAAGGTTTTGTTAGAAGGGCATGTTGACAACCGTGAGTAAAGGAACCACTGATGCAACCTCGTGCTGAAGGTTGTAGGCTCAAGTGAGGCTCAGTTTTCTATATTAGGCAGCGGAATAAAATAGAACCATTGGCACAATTTTCGTTGCAGTGGTGCACATCCTCATTGCATTATTCACAACAACGTGGATTCAGTGGATGGGAGTAATCAATATTTACTCCACAAATGGAGCTGAACTGCATCAAACGTGACTCATAAGAGCGACAGATATTCACGTACTAGTTCGGTGCCGCTTAGCCATGCATGTTCCGATTGGTACGCGGGCTAAATTGCATTCGCCCGTCGGGTGAAAACGAATTAAGCAACACAGCACATTGCTGGCGGTATTTTTATTTCTTGTCTACTTCAGGTACCAGTTAAACTACTGATTTCACGAATCTTTCTTCTTAGTGCATAAGGTATACCTTACGTACCATTTCCCTATCTTTTGTACTTAGCATGTTTTGACTGCTACTTAGCCGTAACTGACTCTTGCGCTACAAAATGCCGCACATCACCAAGACGTAGAGGGCTCGTTAATCTGCTTGCTAAGATGTCAGGTTGAGGTGCCAGAAGCACAGCGTCCGTGAATTGTCCGACGCCACAGATGGTCCTAAGGGGAGGATTCTGAATGGGACAAACTATGAGCTTCTTAATCAAGCAATTGCGAAATGCAAACGCGTCCTCATTAAATAGCCGCCCGATACTACTTAGGTCAAATTTGTGGTGGCAAGCACACGAAGAACAAATGTGCAGACACCAGTGATTTTGTCTGCACTGGACTATAACTCACTGCGAAATTTGCGAGCTCTCGAAGCACAACATATTGCTATCTTCTCGAGAAGAACTTGTAGATGTGCACAACGTGCTCTTGGTCCGCTAGAGTATTTGCCCACTGCTGTCTCCGAAGTACATGCCCGCAGTGCTCGCAGAGTCTGCGTTGCGCTTGATAGCTCGCAGAAGTGCGATCCCGATCCCCAGTAGTGGTGGTGGTAGGCCAAGCCTTGAAATAAATAAATAAATAAATAAATAAATAAATAAATAAATAAATAAATAAATAAATAAATAAATAAATAAATAAATCCTCATTCTTTTTTTCTTGGAGATATATACTATCCCAGTTCCATACCGGTTGGGCCACATGACCTTTCGAGAATTCTCCCAGGGGTCTTTTTGTAAACACGTGTGACTAAAAATGAACTACACGAAAAATGAAATAAACCCAGGCAAATATTGCAATAACCTTTTTTGCAAACATATTTAAAGGGTTTTTTCTTTGCTGACATAGCAGTTATGTTGTAAGTTAAATAGGTGGACGTGGAAAACTTTATACAAATAAAATGGCCTTCGGTTGTACTTTTTTTTCCCAGAAGGTGAAGGTGAATATGAGAATCAAGACGTGACCTAATAGTTGGTATTTTGGTAGCTCGACGAGACGATGACAAAGAAGGAATCAGAGGACACGCGTGGCCCTGCCATTCCTTCTTCTTCTCCTTTTTTTTTGTCTTTGTCGTTGCTCTATACCAGCTATGAGGCTGGTTGAACTCGTCCAATTTTTCCACCACATTGCAGAAGGTAGCCTTGTAACGATGATGATGAGGGCACCAGGGAAAGGATGTATTGACAAAAACTGTAGGTTGATTCTTGAGATTTTAACTGCTGTCGCAGTAATGTCGTTTGTACCAAGGTACAGTAAATACGCGCAAAGACGTGCCGTATATTTACTCACTTATCGCTGATTGAACGCAGCGACTGACACAGGGTCAATCAGAGAAATGGAGAGCCGCTTGCAAAAAAAAAAAAACAGCGGAAGACGTGGTGAGCGACTATGCTAAGTCATGCGGCCTGAGCTACGCCGCCCAAAAGTCGGAGCTACTCCTGGTCTCACTGCGAAAGAAGCGCGCTTCCGACCCGTCCACTATCAACATACAACTGAAGGGACACACCATCGTTCCATCTCAAAGTGTAAAGAAATTGGGAACGGTTTTCAAGTCGGATCAAACCAACACAATATTAATAAACAAGTTGCAGAATACAACAATCCCAGTGACGCACGTGATCCGGCTAATAAAAACCAAGACAAGAGGCACGGGGCAAGTGGGCACGCTTCGGCTTGTCCAAGCCTACGTCGTGTCTCGAATGACTTACTCCATTCCATACACATTACTCAACGCGACGGCATTTAAGAAAATCCAACACAATGATCAGAATGGCGTATAAGCAAGTGATGGGCCTGCCTATCAGTACGTCCACAGAACGCCTACTACGACTAGGGTGTGCACAACAAGGCCGAGGAGCTGGTACAGGCACATTTATCCAGCCAGCGAACAAGGTTGGTGCGTACGGAAGCGCGCAGGTCCGTCCTCTTACGCCTGGAGCTATCTGTCCCACTCAGCCATCCACCGCCTGGGATTGGGAGCAACATCACCGTACCTCCCCTACTTCGCAACATGCACCCAGTGCACCACGCACAGCGAAGGGAGGCTCGGGCCCGGGCCATACACAAGAAATACGGGAGCCAACCCTCTACATCTTACACGGATGTGGCGTCTTACCCCAGATGTTCAACCACAGCAGCCACCATAATCGTCAACAAAGAATATCGGAGCAGAATTTCACTCCCCCATGAAACAATCCCCTCGAAGCCGAGGAAGCGGCTATAGCTCTCGCGTTTTCCCAAAAGGAGGCTGAAGCCACAGTGACCGACACTCAACAGGCATGTCACAGCTTCGCTAGCGGCAGAATTCATGACAATACCTTCAAAATCATCAATCAAAAGCGTTAACGAGATTAGTCATGACCATCTGGGCGCCAGCTTATCACGGAATTTCTGGCAACGAGATCGTCAAACACGTGGCTCGAGATTTGACCCACCGAGCTGGCGCCAAGGAATTCGAATCGGAGCGCATGCACCCTCTATGGTCTCGTACCAAAACATCCCACAATATTGCAAGCTAACCCACAGAACATACGCACCTCCACAAAAGTGACTACCTAGAGAGCAGGAGCGATTTCCCGGAAATCTACAAGTTAATACATTCTCCGACCCAACCAGAAATTACATAGCTTCTACACAACTCTCTCCGCAATGCCGCTTCTGCGCAGAATCCGGGTCCCTCAAGCACATAGTAGGGAGTTGCAGACTAGCATCAATACATCGTCCGAACCTTTATCAAACCAACGAGCTTCGGGAGAGAGCCTTCGCCAGCTTTCACCTCTCGGATCAGCAACGGCTCATTGCGAAGCCTCAGAACGCGGCCAGAGCTCAAGGCATTATGTGATGAGGACGACTTTCCAAAGCTTCATTTATGTAATAAACATGTTTGTTATGTCTCTCCCTCTTTCTCTCTTTGTCTCTCTCTAGACTGACGCACCGCAGCATGCCAAACAACGCCAAAATAAGGCCATGTTAACACTAAACAGCACAATTAGTGCGATTCACGCACTTACACGTTTCATTTCGCCATTCTATTTGTGTTAATTCAACGCTTGCCTCAAGCAGTGGATCAGAGAAAGCCCATAGGAAACGGTCCACCCTGTCGAACAGTTACTTGACACAGAGAGATCGAAGAATTTATTTGTAGAGGTCGGCTTGAGCTATGGCACGTTCTGGCCTGCTACTCTGCACCGGGATAGGGGGACGGAAAATAAAGCGCGAGAAGAATGACGGTGACATGATGAAAAGAAGAACGCGCTAATATGCGTGTCCACAACGCTGCGGCATCGGCTAATGCTGTGGACAGAACTCATTAAAACTCCTCAGAGAGTCGCGCAGCTTTTACGGTATAAGTGCGAAACAAGAAATGTTATGATCAGCGCGACTGCCGAGTGGGCGCACGAACAAAAAACAAAAACGAAAAAATTAGTTCGGTCCAAAACAGAGGAAGAACAAATCGCTCAACGTTCGGTTTATTCACGGTGCTCATTTCTCCAGCCCCTTCCTTCCTCTCTGCGACCGCAGTAACAGCGCGACTAATGACAAATCTACGCCGAAGACATCCACGCGACACTATAGCGGCTGGAGACATTAGCGGCCCCCTTTTCATCGCGCGCGCCCGACACTCGCGCCTCCTTCATTGTTCGCCGGTGTCGGCAGCGACGTCGTCTTTTCAGCGGCAAAGATCCCGAACGGTCGCGAGCCGCCGAAGCTCGCGTTCGCTGAAATGCTCGCGAGGGTTCGAAGTCAAGTAATTCCACGTTCTCATTGTGTTTCTATGAAAGACGCTGTTAGCGGTTGCGAATCTAAATGAGGAAGGATTCGAACTATTGTGTAACTTCCGCCGTCGCCGTGGATTTCGTAAGCAGTGTCCATCGGGCCTTTCAGGGCGGGCGCGGACACGAGCTGCTGGGAAGGGATGGTCGCCTGCCTAAGTGTAACCAAACGAATTGGAAGACAATGGAGGTGCAAATGTTAGCGAATTTGGTGGAGTGGCGACGAAAACGGAAAATGTATCGGGGGTCGGGAGCGGGTTGGAACACTTATTCAAGAAATTGTAAACACCCGACCGTTGAGACCGGGACGCACGTGTAGTGTTCGACAATCCCGTGTTCTCAGTGAGCAAGCATTTTAAACTGTAAACGTACAACGTTTTCGTGAGGTCCGTGTTTATGGCGCTAAAACCAAATGTCTACCAGGCGTTGCTGCAAATGTTGATGCTCTCGTCGTGCAAGCATGATAAGAAGACGAGTGAAACTTTCTATATACTTGACATGGATGATCTAGCGGACATCGGTTGAAGCGTTATTCGCTTTTCTCAGTGTTTTGTGGCACTAATAAAGAAACGGAAACGCGCATCACAAACACACCATTTTCTGTGCACTTGAAACTCGGGCATATAGAACTCCAACAACAATGTATGCATAGTTGAAGACTTGATAGGGCGCGGGCACAGTCCGACAAACAAGAAATATATGTCTCGCTCAACTGCAGATATGTATTGTTAGAGAGCTTCAGCGTGGCGTCCTCTTCCAGACGTCACCGTTTCCAATACCGGTTGCCACAACTGCGCGTGCGCGTAATTTACAAGGCTCTAGTAATTTGCCGCCTACGTCCGGCAAGTTAACGGCGACAGCTTCAGCCTTTTACCGCGATTGCATAATAAAAAAGCAGCGTTCAGGGTGCCCGGTTTGATCCCAATTAGACTTTGCTACTTACTTCCGTCGTGGCAGCGAGCAATAAATGGTAATAAAAGGTAGCCCTTTGCTTAGTCTCAACTCTTCGCTGACCATGAAGCATCAGCAACAATTTGCCGTTATTATTGGGATGAGGTCATGGCTTTGACGCTGTTAGACCTTAGAAAACGCGCCGAAGAGCCTCGGAATTGTTTTAATTCCTATCTACGAGGCGGCACCAGTACATGTAACATTGATTTTTGCGTGGTTTGTCCTGTTTCGCCTTGGCTAGAGATACACCGGATTTTCTCATGTCGAGGTGCAGGTGCCGTTTTCTACACACGCTGGCGGGTATACGCGCAAACAATACACTGAAGCACAGAAGCACTACTTGAAAGATTTTGCATTGCGAACTGTCTGTTTTCATGGGTTGGCATTATGGGTCTCTCATGCTGTCTACAGAAGCGCGATGAAATCATCAGATGCCCACGTATAGCTGATATGAGCCGACACATGAGAGGCATTTAAGCTCGAAAGCGGTGTTTATCGGCCGTAGTGTGACGGCGATGTTGGCATCTGTCTAAGATAAGTGCTCGGCCAATGCAGATCCTTGTTTGTATTATCGCATACTGCAAATGACAACGACTCTGAAATAACCGCCAGCTCACACAGCGTGGCACGTTAATCGTGTACGCTTTTTTACGTCTCAAATAGGTGGCGGCGACACCAGATGACCTCTTGACGCCATGCGGGGCCACACAGGGTTTCTTTAACGTGGAGACACTACCACAGCCACAAATGTCATGTCTTGTCAATAAATCAATCACCACGTTCAAATGTCGTTTGCATAAGATTCGCAACGTCATCTTTGCGACTTGGCGATGTATACATATATATGCGCCGGAAGCGACAGTATCGCCGCCATCATCTACCTGCACGCAGGAAAGCAACGGCAAAACCAACGCCGCGCGGAGGGTTAAAAACAGATGCTGAAGGGGCTAAACTAACGGGAGGACGAGAGAACGAACGAGAGCTCTCGCGATGAGTACGGGCCCTTGTAAACACGAGCCAATGAATTAACCGCAGATGTCAGGGGCTCGGCGCGCTCAGCGCCGTGCGGTGCGAAGCATATACTACAGGCACGGGTGCGTGCGACTGGCAGTGGCTGCGGCGGCAGCGGCGCAGCGCTGCCCTTCCCCTCGCCCTCTATCTCACTACTTCGCAGGTTTTCCTCGCGTTCCCTAAATAGGGAGGAGTTGGGGGGAGCGGCTCGTTGCCGAAGGCTTAGTTAGGCCTAATGGGTCCTTTGTGGAGAGCGCGTTACTCTCGGGCGTTCGGGCGTCGAGTGCAGCGGCGGCCGTTGGCTCGGCTGCGATGCTAACGAGAAACTAATTACAGAGCGGTTACACGCTCTTCGGCGTCACCACCCCCGCCCTCTCTCTCCCTATTTCCAGCGAGCAGTCGAGCGTAATGCGAGCGAGAAAACAAGAAACGGGGCGCGAAGCTGCGACGCCTTCGGACACCCCCTATACCTCACCGTTCGCGGAGTACTTGAGAACACCGCTGAGAACGCGGCGAGTTCCTGCGGGGAACCGCCGAAGCAAAATGCAGAAAAACAACAACAAAATGTTCTTTGGCCACTCTGTTCCGGTTCTCCAAGCAACAACAGGCGCGAAAAGTAACGTGCTCGCCGTGTCACCTCGTGGGTTGCTGTGGTGCGAACAGCAAGAAAACTTGCCGGCTTAGTCTACGCTCCGCCTTCGCACTGTCAGTGGCGTTGCTAAACCTGCCCTACACCTGGCGCGAGGGCTGAGAGCTCAGCTTACTTCTGGTAGAGTTCCGTGGTTGGGAAGCAGCAGGAGCCGTTTTCGCGACTTTTGCTCGAACTTTCAAGAGGTAGTCTCCCGGCACGTGCTAGACGAAGAAGCTGGGTTGCTCTGAACATCTTACCTAGGAAGCTAAAATGCTAAGAACAGGGAGAACATGGGGAAGGTGGTGGATGGAAGTTCAAGGTGATAAGCAAAACTAGAACAAAGTAAAAGCAGGAGGCAACGTTTCGATAACTGGACTTCGAAACGTTGGCTCCCAATCTTACCTTGTTTTTGTTTTGCTGCTCGTAAGATAAGAGGAGTCACGCTCTGTTCTGTACTCTACCGTGGTGCGCCTCGCTGCTTTTCCGGCAAGGACATAGAGAGAGAGAGAGATGCAAATGAGAGAAAGGCAGGGAGGTTAACCAGACCTAAAACCTCCGGTTTGCTACCCTGCACTAGGGGAAGGGAAAGGGGAAGTAAAGACGGAAAGAAGAGCGTGACAAAAATAAAAGCGTGAGAAAAAAATATGAAAAGGGATGAAATGGGGTCATTATAGTCTTTCTAATAGGCCACTGTCACGTAGAAAAGTCAACAAAGCCTTGACCGACTTTTGCTGCGACGACAGTTCACGTCGGCATTCCAAAACTGACTGTTCTGAAAGTGGCCTGTCGTCAAGGCGTGCCAACGTGGTCGCTAGTGACAGCCGGTGCGCGCTATATTGAGGACAGTGGCAGAGCACGTGTTCGATGGTCTCCTCGCCGCCGCAGTGTCTGCAAGCCGCGCTGTCGTCCATACCGACTCGGAAGGCGAAGGATCTTGTGTAGGCGACACCAAGCCACAGTCGGCAAAGTACTGCTGTTTCTAGTCGAGAGAGTCCAGATGGGGGTCGAAGTCGAAGGGATGGGTCCAGTCGGTGTAGACGTGTATGCTTTAAGCTTGGTGTGTTCCATATAGTTTTGAGGGCTTCATTTGCAAGCACACGAATTTTCGTTGCAGCGTCTGTTCTTGAGAATGGAATGGAATCTTGCAAGCCCTCCTCATGTGCAGATCGTGCTGCTGCGTCGGCAAGTTCATTGCCCATTATGCCACAGTGGCTTAGAATCCACTGCAACGTGATGTCGTGTCCTCGCTCGACGAGGTGGTGAAGCAGCAGTCTGGTTTCTAGAGCTAGTTGTTCGTGGGGTCCTCGGCGTAAGGCAGAAACCAAACAATGAAGTGCAGCCTTGGAGTCAGTGAACATGCTCCATTTCTTGGGTATTTCTTCGGAAATTACACGAAGTGCACAACGAATAGCAGCAAGCTCCGCGGCAGTCGATGTAGTCTGGTGAGAGAGTCGAATCTTTATGGTGGAAGGTTTTGCAGGAAAAATCACCGATCCTGCAGACCCATTCACCGTGGTTGAAGCGTCAGTATACAGATGATGATGATCGTTGTACGTCTCGTACAGCAAGAGCAGTGAAAGCTGCTTGAGTGCTGGAGACGAGAGTTGGGCTTTTGTTCGTATGCCTGGTACGATAAGTCGAACCTTTGCTTGAGCCAAGCACCATGGTGGAAACGGAACTTTCGTTGGAGCTGTATAACCTGATGGAAGGTATGCACGATAGGGCAGGACAGTTTCACAAAAGGAAGCACGTGGTCGATCTATATGGGTCTTGGCTGGGAAATCGTGTGCAATCGCAATGGTTTCAGCCATGGACGAACACCGCGGCAATCCAAGACACACTCTAAGCGCCTGGGCCTGGACGCTTTCGAGTGTACGGATATTACTTCTGCAGGTGTTGGTCAGCACAGGCAAGCTGTATCGCAAATACCCAAGAAAGAGCGTCCTGTACAGTTGCAGCATTGCATGTACTGAAGTGCCCCAGACATTTCCTCCAAGAAACTTGAACACATTAGAGATATCCGTCAGGCGCTTCTTTAGGTAGGCCACATGAGGAGTCCAGCAGAGGTCGCGATCAATGATTACTCCTAAGAATCGGTGCGTCCTGACATAAGGAATGTTTTGACCGTCGATAGAGACATCGTACGATCTCATTGGTTACGGATCGGAGAATCGAGGTTCTGCAAGGACATAGGCATTAGACTTAAAGACATAGGCATTATGACACTCCCTCCCTCCCCGTCTTCGCTTCCAACTTTCGAATCGTATTGTTCTTGTCGCTTACGCTCTACCACGATACTAGAGTAATTACGAAGAACGATAAATTATTTGGCTATCGATTGTTGACTCGGACCCAAAACACGACAAAACAGGTGTGGTTCAGCATATCTTGTTTTCGTGCACGTGCGTGTTAACTACGTACAGTGTCTCTGTTACTCCCTTGCTATGCATAATTCTGAAAACCGTGCATTCTGTTGTGCCTGATCTTTATTGACTTCCTTTCTTATTCACCATGCCCATGGCGTGACACTGCAACTTCAATGCGTGCAACTTAAGTGTTGTTGAAGTTTCTGCAGGACACCAAGCTCGACGAGCGGCTCTAGCAAGGCAACTGTCTCATGTACATAAGCACTCACCACTTCTCTTATTATCATCATCCATCCCAGTACTTTCACTCCCCTTCCCTCTTCCCCAGTGCAGAGTAGCAGATTAGAGCGCACTTGCTCAGGTAAACCTCTCTGTCTTTCCTATAAATAAATTCTATTCTTCTTATTATTATTCACCAACCCTTTTATTGTCTTTCCTGTCAAGGGCTATTAAAATAAGGCCGAAACCAACCAAAGCGCTGCTGCGTGGTCCCTACATGTCACGAGAATGTTATGTCTTCATGAGGCGATGTGGCCAGGTGAGACTATTCACACAATTTTGATAATAAAATGGAAGAGTACAAAGGAAATATAAGTTGTCCATGAAGCACTTGGTTTTTATGTGTTAATTGAGCAGAAAGAAATAGCTATGTTTTAGCACCAATGTCTGCGCTTTATTGACAATATGAAATTAATACTGGGCCGTGAACGTATTAGGTGTAGGAAGTACTCTTCATTGATATTTCAGAATATTCTTCATTCAACTTCCTTCTATTTTTCAAACCGTATTTCGAGTATATTAAGGAGCAAATAAGCGAAAACTTTGGGGCCCAAGCGAAGGTATTTGGAGTTGAGTTGGGGAACGAGCCCACGACATCAAAGACTGTGTGGGCTATAGAACCAAATACAACTTGCGACGAACCTGTTGGGTACAATAGGAATGTCCGCAGCAGGAAAAATAAGAGCAATACAGCGCATCCTGCTATATAAAGAAGATGTACAATGCATTTAGTACAATTTCAAACAGAGATTCAATCTACTTTGTAAGGTATTTCGCTTCTACTGATCACGCTAAGAAAAAAAAATACGATTCATCACACTTTGTATAGAGATCAGAAATTTAAAGGAGAGGGCGGACCACGCAACAATAAGAGAGTCATATTGTAAGCATATACATCCAACGAATATACTTTCGCTCCGGTACTTCGCTACAAGTCAGATATTTGGTTACTACTTATACTCGGGTGGCTCAAAAGATGAGAACAAGACTAATCTTATGTGCATTATTTTTGCTACTAAATGAGAAATAATAGATTATGATGAGATGTTTACACTGCCGGGATTTTGAAGCTGAAGCTGCAGGAGTAACAGAAGCACTGGCACGCATTTGAAACCAATGGGACTGCATTCTTAGCGTATATATATATATATATATATATATATATATATATATATATATATATATATATATATATATATATATATATATATATATATATATATATATATATATATATATATATATATATATATATATATATATATATATAGTACAATATAGGCTCTCAACCTCAAAACGATTTCAAAAAATAAACGATCTTAATACATTTATAGGCAATGTAAAAACTAAAATGTAAATGTTACAACTTTCACCGCAACTCTTTTCGACATGTGTTAAGCGACATTCTTGTGAATGAGGAAACAGTATTGCGGGAGCAGCCCAGAAACCGGGAACTTATTGATATGCTTATTGCGAGAACTCCAATTAAACAATTATTACGATACGTCAGTGTAAACAATTAAAATTAGCAAATAAAGAAATGTAACTATTTAACTAAATAGGCGAATGAAAGTAATTAATTCTACAAAAACAATACATAAAAGATATCAAGCGGAGGCCAAATACTACCTTTTCAACTTGTTAATGGACGCTGGCTTCATGGACTCATAACAGAGCTATTTCACCTACAAAATTTAGTATCTTAATATCGAACATATGTGGCTGCGGCAGAGAGATGAAGAGATCCTTAATTCTATGGAGGAGACTGCAAGATTAACGACGTAACACGACAACGTTAAGACACAGACCTGTATAAGAAGGATGGATTTCAGTAGCAAGCAATGAAGCAGGAAGGTAGGCCTGTATACACATGAAAATATTCCCATAATTTTGCATGATTCCACCCTTGTAGGTGAAATATGGTTTTGGTGTATAGAGCGTATAGGGAGAGAGGGAATTGGAGATGAAAAGCTAACCAGAGTTGCTGTCCGTTTGACTACTCTGTATTAGACGAAGGGGTAAGCATATAAAACACAAGGATAAAAAAAGAAAAGAGATATGAAAATTATTTGTCGGCACAAGCAATCGAAGACGCCTGACAATGGTTAGTCCCGTACAGTCCCAATGCTTTAAAAGAAAAAAGAAGAAGAAAAATACGCTCGACGGCCTTTAAATCAACTTGCGTAGATTTCGGCTGGGACTAGGGTCTACGGACTCTACTTTCGGCGAGGGAACGGCTTTAAAGTTTGTAATGCGTGGCGGAGAGTACTCTTACTTGTTCTCTGAAACGAGAACACTCACAAATATAGTGCGCGATCGTCTTTTTACACTTCTGCCCCAGCAAACTGAACTTCACATTCGGGACTGCTGGCCATTTCCATCAGGAAAGAGTCTAGGCATTTCCGTATGTCATTCCAAGCCGCAGACGACATATGTGAGTCTTGTCGCGCCGTGGTAAGCCGTCTGGAAGGTGTAGCTTTAGATGGGCATCAGGGAACAAAGGCGCCTGGTTTGTAGAGTCTGCCGAATTCCATTTGGCCGACGTAATCTTGCGTGCAAGTGAGCGGAGCTTTATCGCTGCATCCGCTCTTGACATTTGCACGGCAGCGCACTGACATGGGAAGATCGAGCCGCTGCATCTGCACCGTCATTTCCTATGGCGCCACAATGACTTGGCAGCCATCGGAAAACGTCGCCTCCATTCTCGACCACCTAATGGCAAATCTTATGTTCGTCACAAGTTATTCGTGATATCTTCGACGCAATGCCCGAAGTAAACTTTGGGAGGCTGCCTTAGAATCACAGGATATACAGGTTGGTCCCACAGAACTTGAGCAAAAGTTTTAAAAATAAAAGGCACTGCGGACGCGAGTTCAACCGAACGCATAATGTTGGCACTGGCCTACAGTTACTTAGGCTATTTTGTTTTATTTCCCCTTAACTAACGAATTATTTATGTTTATAATTAATCAACTTTTTAAGTATTGGCTGCAGACTCCAAGTACGATACGCAATATTGTAGAACACCTTGAGAAACCTCTCAATAAATTGTTTCCAACACGATATATCTCACGTGGTATTTTTTTTTTCCGCGTTCCAAAGAAAGACCGCGAAATATGAAAAAAATACCACGTGACGGGGCGCTTGCGCGCTGTTATTGCGCTGCTCGCAGGCGTTCGATAATAATAATATATGAAGTTTTACGTGCCAAAACCACTTTCTGATTATGAGGCACGCCGTAGTGGGGCACTCCGGAAATTTTGACCACCTGGGGTTCTTTAACGTGCACCTAAATCTAAGTACACGGGTATTTTCGCATTTCGCCCCCATCGAAATGCGGCCGCCGTGGCCGGGATTCGATCCCGCGACCTCGTGCTCAGCAGCCTAACACCATAGCCACTGAGCAACCACGGCGGGTGCAAGCGTTCTAGACTGGCCCGCTACAGGGCGTTATGTCTGGTGTAGGTATCTGGGCATGCGGCTGTTATCGCATGACGGTGCAAACGCGTGCTGCTGGCCGAGCGCTGCCGAAGCGATAAAGCGTCTAAGGAGATGAAGGAGAACAAGAACATAGCTTTATTTTCTGATGCTTGAAATAGGCGAGAGCTGGCAGCCTGCCGACGGAATGTAATGGGGTTGCGTCGGGAGGCGGCGTTATGGCCGGAATGATTTTCCAGTGACTTTCAATCTAAAAAGCACCCCTCGATTATAATGCGTGTTCGAAGAGGTCACCATCTGCTGCAATGCACATTTGGCATCTCATAGGCACATTTTCCGAGGCATTCTTGATCTTGGTATCAGAGATGAAGTTGCAGACTAGTCTTAATTTTTATTTTAGGTTCTCTGATGTTGTGGTTGGTGTCCGGTGTACTTGATCCTTGACGTAGCCCTTGAGAAATAGAGGGGAGTTAAATCTGGCGACCGTGCCGGCTAAGCTATGGGCCAATGCCGTCCAGTCTACTGCGGCGGGAATATTTCCTGCAGCCATTTGCAAGCTTTGCTGCTGCCGTGCGCGGGACCACCATCATGCTGATACCAAATATCCCTGGTCCTAGTCAATGAAACTTCGCAAAGAAAGTCCTCAAGCACCACATCAAGGATGTCGTTGACGTATCTTTCGTCTGTAAGCTTGTTATAAAAAAACGCGGGCCAATGATAGTGCCACCGTAAATTTCATATCACACATTAATCGAGCACTGATATTGGTGATGTGTCTTCAAAACCCAGTGAGGGTTTTCGTTGTTTAAATAGTGAGCATTGCGGATGTTCACGTGGGTATTACGTGAGAAGGTAGCTTCATTGGTTCACAGTATCTCGTTGACAAAGCCTGGGTTCTATTCTGTCTTGATTAAAATCCAGTTTGCAAAGTCCTTTCGATTTTGGAAATCGCGGGGCTCCAACATCTGGTGCAGCTGCACGTGGTAAGCATGAAGTTGCCTCTTCTTAAGTACTATCCACACTGAACACTTTGACACTCCCGCTTCAACACCCACACTGCGAACACTTGTATGTGGGTCTGAAGAAAACTGACAGAATAGCTGCCTCCACGTCCACGGCCAGGATTCAAGATTTATGTCATTTCTTCTTAAAGTTCCAGTCTGTCTCAGCCTTTCATATGCACTCACAATCGTTATTGAGCTCGGACGCGTACCTGGATGCCAGCGTTGAAATAGCTCAAATGCGTGCCTTCTATGTCCACCTGACGCACCTAGAGCCAAAACCATACCCGCTCTTTCCTCATTGGAGTAAGCCATATCTGCTGCTCAGTGTTGGTCATAGCCAAATAGCGTTGCTGTGGAGAACACGCAGGGGTAGGGACGCCTGAGGAGCTCCTCTTGTACTGCTCATGTCACTCCAAACAAACGAAATGAGATATAGCCACGTTCTGCTATTATATTGTGCTGCAGAAGAGCTGTTTTCACACAGTCGAGGCGATTATGAAGCAACAAGCAAGAAGAATAAAGTCCGCTGGTTTTCCAGACCATGTAACAAAAGCGATCGCCGAGACCCTGCTAAACCTGAATCTGTCACGCAGGGAGAACCAAATTGAAATGGAAACACATTCGCTAGTGACACAGAAAGAATTGTAGTTGTGCCTTATGAGTACAAGTTGTCGCACAGCATTAAGTAGGTGGCGAATAGATACGGCATACTCATTGTGTTCTAGGCTCCGTGAAGCCTAGAACACAATGTTATGCATAATGCGACTGCACAGTCACAAAGTGGACTGTGCAGCCGCATCAACGGGTAAGGGCGAAGAAGACCCTCGTGCGGCACAAATTATGCTTCCAAATTTGTTTCTTGCGCCACACAAGTGACCTACCACATTCCTTTATCGTGTGAAAAAGCATGCATCGGGCAAACGGGCCTGTGTATTAGCGATCGCGTTAGAAAACACAAGGCTCCCCTTTCCGCAAATTACGGCACTCCTTTGCAAAGTCATTGTAGACAGTGCGGGTGAGCCTCTGTGTTTGGAAACGTAAGTATCCTCGGCCGCAGCAAATGGAGGAATGAAATAGAGATTCTGGAGGCATTCCACCCAATTAGAAAAAAAAAAACACACTTGCGGTAATGACACGTCTCTGTGCCTCAGTAATAAAGACATACATTTCTTTATTGCCATTGTTGATTATATGTAGATAAAGAAATTAGCCTCTTGCGATGGCAGTTTTCGCATGCGCCATGCGGCCTGCCAGCGGGTATGTTTCGTCATTGAAGTGTCAGTCTTACCAGCTTGTCTTGTCGTCTTCTTCATTTGCTCTGTCACGTGTTTCCGCTGGTGTTTCTTTAACCGTTTTACTAACAGGTACGTTACACTTCAGCTTTTGGGTATATGCGCACGTGTGCATTAAATAAATTCTAGCTCGTTATTCCGGCTGAGGTTCCGATCAGGATTATAAACTTCATTTACTGTTTCCCTTTTTTATCTCTTTTTGCTCTTATGCAACATTTTCTCTTTCGTTTCTGATGAGAGTCGATATTTAATTATTTTGTTAGTGGGAAAAGCGTGTTATGTTCAAGGAATAGGCTGGGTGAACCCGTTATACTATTTGTAGTGGTGATGAGGTACCGCTTCTTCTCACGTTGCAATAGGGACTCACGATTTGGAAAGAACAAATGCCGGTCGTGCACCTACTTGGTCGGTGACTCATGGCTTGGCTGCTCGCCGGCGAGTGAAAAGGGAAATAATGGTGGTCGCGACATCGTCAAGTGATGTCGCCGCAATCATTATATTTCGTTCCCTCAATAAGTCACTCTCCTGCACATCTTTTGAGCAACCGGACGGAAGCTTGAATTTGTACGGACAGGTCGTATTTGGTTATTAAAGGAGGCTGATGCGGCGGTTCGCGAACTCAATTTAAATTTGCGTCACAATACATTAGCGTTCTACACAGTAATTTATTGCAGAGTTTTTTTATTTCGCACTGGCACGATGAAATTGTGGAACGCCAATTTTTTATCATTCTTTTATTTAAAGAATACTGCAGGCCAAGCAGGCCCATGAGGAGTGCTACAGTAGAATATAATGAAATCCAGACAGGACAGTGATTATACACATACACAAAAGGTAAAAGTGCAAAAATGTCATCACTTGTATACAAGGACTATGAATGGAAAAGAAAATAGTCTAGTTGGGGTGGATATCTCGAAACTGGAGGCATACTCTTAATTTTCGGACCAAGTGGAAATGGTTTGGGCACTGACCAGACTTCAACGTCGTAATTTCTGCAGTTTTCGTGGAGTAATTCTTATAACATTAATTACTATATTTTAATAAAAGAAAAGAGGAAGTTAAAGACATAGAGATGTTTGGGGGAGGGTATAACAGAAACAAATTTGGGGTTTGATATACCACACGGGGTAAACGGAAAAGGTATTCAATGAGATAGGACGGTAAGAAGATAAGCAGAGAATAATGAATCGGCGCACAAAATTCTGAGGTCGCAGTTTTTACTACCACAGCCTATCTTGTAAACGCGCAAACTATCGCGACTATCGCACTCCTCAGCTCTGTCGGGGCGACTCGTTAACCACCAAAAGAAAAATAACCTGTTTATCTCGACAAAACTTTCTTAGAGATTACTTAGTCTCCGCTGAAGCACCCGGTATAACACATAAAAAAAAGTGTTCCCAACTGAAATAGCCTGGGAGTGCAGTAATTTTCGGTTGTAAGATTGTCTTTGCACACTGTTTAACAAAGAACTGCATTATACATAAGATGGAGAGAGCTACAAAACTTGGAAGATGTGCGTGAAAGTGTGATAACCATAGATAGTGTGAGCGCTGCGTGTCCACTTCAGCTTCCTCACCCGTGCATAATCACCATCACTACGTGGGGCCGTCATGGTGGTTACTCACTCTAGGAAATAAAGAAGAGAACCTAATAGTTTGCTGCTTTTGGTTCCTGATCTTCCTTTCCTTCCAGAACTTCATCATGGAACGTTGATCGTCTTCTTTATTCCTTGCATTGTTAAAAGATTCAACAGCAGCAAGCAAGGTTTGACTTTTTGCTTGTTTAATAGAGCTTGTATATGCTGGTGTGGTTCATTTAACCGTGGCTTTTTGGGACATTGGCGCCTTGTGTGTGTGTGTGTACGTGCGCGTGTGTATGTATGTGTGTGTTTGTGCTTGTGCACGTGTTTCCCTTAGTATGTCCCAACCAACTCCCGAAAACCATGTTAAGTATTTGCTAGGTGATTCCTTTGTAACAAGAAGAGAACTTCGAAAAGAAAAGTTAAGGAAGCTGACTCATAATGAAGATATGTCTTTTCTGTTCTTAGAATTACGTTAGGATGAAAGCAAGCAATATAGATTCACTATGAGCAGCCCCGCTTCCACATGAATGGAGTGGTCGCTAAGAATTAAGCACAAACATGGTCGAGTACAAGGTATTAATGTCATTGTGGGGCGCAAGAACAGTGAAGCCCTCTACATTCTAGTACACTGTACCCTCTATACCGACTAAAATACTGTCGTGGAAAGTGCTTTTGCCGATACATTTCCGTATACCGTGTTTCGTAGTCATATTTTTACTTGTGGCACACTAACGACTTAGAGGTTTCGAAGCACTGCCGTAAGCTATACGCGTATATGCCGGCTGCGAGCAGAAGACCTCATTAAATCAATGAACTAAATTTAAACTGTGCATTACTCCAGGTTTCAGCAGTACGCGGGATATTTTTACCCCTTTTTAGCTTCTTACACGCATTTCAATCGAGCCAAGGTATAGCAAGAAACTTTAAACAGACATTGCTAGCGTCAACAGGGAAAATTAATGCACCAGTTCGACTGATACACGATCGAGAACGTAGGTGCTTAAGAACCAGGTTGCTGCACTGACGGGCTGTTTTCTGTTCCTATTGTTAACTGCTTAATAAAAACCGTCACCTCACCACGATACATCGAGTAGAGCTTGAAATCAGGAAAGAGAAAGTGCTTTGAGCCGTATCACTACACCGAATGTCATCGCGGCAAGTCTCCTCCTGACACTTTCTTTCTTTCTTTCTTTCTTTCTTTCTTTCTTTCTTTCTTTCTTTCTTTCTTTCTTTCTTTCTTTCTTTCTTTCTTTCTTTCCTTCTTTCTTTCTTTCTTTCTTTCTTTCTTTCTTTCTTTCTTATCTCTCTGTTCGGGCCAAGTAAGGATGAGAGCGCGCAGTAAACTACAGCAAGAATAGCCCCGACTTTAGGTTCCGAAATCCGCACCGAAAGTGCACTGTCCTGTAACGAGACAAAACTCGCCGCGCGCTCTCCTAGACATCTGCGCCGGCTCTCCTCGCCCTTACGCCCCTTCCATTCGGAGAGTTCTGCTGCGCCCCCTTGCGGCGGCGGCAGCTCGCGAGTGCAGCAGCAGCAGCACGAACAGCAGCGGCTTCTCAAGCTTCGAATGAGAGCTGTGGCCCTCGCGCCGCGCATATATTCCACCTGTGATGGGGGCGCGCGAACTTGCACGGGTCATTTGCGTTTTTCCCAATTTCTCGGAGTACTCCTCGCCAGAAGCCGGAGAGGAATCTTGGCTGCTTCGAAGATACCTGCGCCGCCTGGCGGTCATAAACAGTACGTCTTGCGAGGATATAGTCCGCGTGTCTGAGCTGGATTACGGACAGCGATTCTACGTTTTTTACATTTAAATTTGCCTCTTCACTTCGTGTTCGCTCGAAGTTTATTACGCTGCAGACTGACGGCCTGCTGTGATCGTATTTAGGGACCTTCTTCTGATTTCTTTTTTTTTTCGAAAAGCAAGAGTGTGTCGCGTTCTGCAGCGTGTGCTGAGAATCGATATTTATGTAGCAACGCTTCCTGTTTTCGATTCCTAGCTTGCTTGAACCGTAGAACCATGTAGCCGGTGTAAGAAGGAGGTGGCGCTATTCTCGGCTCGAATTTTCTAGTCCATCTAAACTTACCCCTCGCTGTCCAAGCCTCTCTTCCTTCTTTCTTCTATGCACTGTGGGGGTGATGGTGGTGGGAAAGGTGCGAACTGGTTGCAGTTAGAAATGAGCAGAAAAAGTCAAACGAGCAGAAATAAGGCTTTCCAATAATTCGTGTTCAGTATCGAGGGCACAATACTCTGCGTATGCTAATATATAAGTGTGCGCTACCGCGTCAAGCTCCATTTCACATGAATATTGCGTGTTCCCTTGTCACAGTCATGTTGCTAGGTCTGATGAAATCATATTTGTTTCAGTATCTTAACCCGCGGGCAAACGTAAACTATAAAGAACGGGTCTGTTAACCCAAGGCTGCTATACATCGACAAACAAAGAGCGTCAATGAGCGAAAATTCGTAATATTCCGTCGAAAGCTAAGTGACATTGTTACAGTTTTATCGCAGTTTCTTTTCGTAAGATCGGCACTGTTATCAGGCTGTCGCTCAGCGCAAGAAGAACCTCCAGTGTGCGAAATACCTTGAACACCGTCGCCAGTTATTTAGCAAAAAGAGGCACCTGGTGCGCAGATCGCTCCCGCGTTGCGTTGCGAATAGTGTCGTGAGTTCTCGAACGCATATGCGAGCGCCGGCAATTACTGTGAAATGCACAATGAGACGTGCATCAATAGACGACGCACTTGACCCGTGGTACTAGAGGACCAACCACTGCGCTGATGGCTAGTGTATTTCAGGGCCCACATTTCCTTATTGAAGAGTGAGATTCTAAATGTGGACTTCCCTGTAGTTCCTCTGTTTTTCACCATACCAACAAAGCACCAATATCACCGGCAAGCTGTGTAATAAGCATGTTTAGAAGAACGACACCGTTTAACAGTAACTGTAATTCATATCCACTTCTTGCCTGTTTTGCCGCCGCATTGTTTCTTCAGTCAACATTTGTAAACATGACGGTTATTCCTGCAGCTACGAACGCGACTTTATGCATGCAATCTCTACTTGACTATGAGCTATACAATGTAGATCATTATTGAATATGTGGTCGACTACAAGCACTGTGCAAAAATGTCGAAGAAATAAAAAGAAAATCAAAACTATCCTAAGCATCTTGGAGCCGGAGGCTGATAATGACACTCTATATTAATGCCCTTGCGAAGATTATACAACACGGTTTCTGAAAAATGGTCGTCAGCATAAGACAGTCAGCACTCGCTTTTGTCCACCACTTAAAAACAAGGGACTATTCAGATAAGCCGCACGATCAAACGTTTGTTAATCTAGTGTTTCAATTAAGGAAAAAAGAAACTAAAGAAGGAAGGTTCCACGTGCGGCCAGGCTGCCTGCAGAATTCCATATTTGCTTTGTTTTTGGCAGTTGGATTTCCAAGCTTTCACTGGATAACTGTTAGTGGAAGGCATCTCATTTGCTCACAATTCGCCATATGCTCTCGTCCGCGCAACTGCGCATACATATCCTCTTGTTCGTATTTCCTTGAAACTCTTCTATAGAATTGAAAGTTACTACAAGTTGGGCCAAATGCAACAAAACAAAGAGGCAGACTATGAACTCGCATTTGAAATTGCCAGTTTGCATTCCGAAACACTCGAATGACGCCGTAGCGTCCACTAGATCTCTAGACATTGCACCATTGCGCCATTCCTCATTGCTCCTTGGCGCGTGCTTCTCTGGAAGCACGTTCACATAGGTGAGTACCGAATGTCTCGTTGGCCCTCTTGTTTAAAAACATGATCACCTTCCGGTTACCGCGGCGCATGTAGAGCAAAACGCGCTGCACCAGGTGAATTCAGTTGATTCACCAGGTGAATTCAGTTCAGACAAGCGAGACGACGAGGAAGAGCGGGCGCACCACTAGCAAGGGTAGACGAGTGCTAACAGAGAAACCGGAACTGGCTTTTTTGGTATATGAAGCAATCGACAGTTTTTACCCAAGTGACGTCACGTGCATGACTCTGCTGACGTCGCGACTTGTGACGAATGTACCGATAACGCCCGGAGAGGGGCACGCGATTGCTTTTTTTTCATTTTTAAAGTTTGTGGCTAACCCGCGGGCACGTAACGTAAGCCGTGTTTGCGAAAGGCAAACGTCACAGCATTCTTTACATTACGCGCCTCTTAACACACAGCTGTCACCGAACCCGGTGGTGTGGTGCAGTGGCTATGGCATTATGTTCTGTTCTTGAGCACGAAGTTCGCCATCATAACTAAGTCGCGGATGTGATTGCCCGCTGTAGTGGCGGCACATCGATGGGGGCGAAATTCAAAACGCTTTGAATGATGTGCACATTGAATAAACCCAGGTAGTAAAAATTGTTCCTATGCGCTCCACTACGGTGCCCCTGAAAGCCCATATACTGCACAGGTTGTGCACTTTAACGCCACAATTTATTTCTAGGCTGCACTGGCGTAATTTCAGACAACCATCAAGATTGCCTTTTCAAATCAGGTGCACACGCGAGATTCTGACTTTCACCAAAAAACAATTAAGGCGGCGTTGTGCGACTTTGTTGCGGAAGCGAGACTGGGCTTCAGATCGTTAGCCCATATCTTCATTGGAGGGTCCGCGAAAAGGACTCTAACCACCTGGAGTGCATAACTGTTGAGGCCATTCCGCATAATCTGTGCGAGCGCCCTGAATGCCTACGGCAGCGCGAACGTAAGGTGCACTGTGCCGAACACGATTACCGCCACAAAAGGCAGATTAGGCAGCAGACTTTCGGCATTCTTTTCCGTTTTCTGCCAAGTTCGGTTTCCTTGCAAGAATTGGTTGATATTTTTTCTTCAATGCATTCACATGATGGTTTAATAGGTCATCCGCTATTCACTTTGAAACATCGACATCCCAGAGTGAGATTTCGAAGATCTTCCCCCTGCTTTAAGCTGTTTTGTGATTTTCCTCAACATTTCGTTACGTTAAAAGATATGCACATAGGACGTTTAAGGAGGCCCAACGTTCCCGAATTGAAAAGCAACGCAGCCGACAAATAAAAAAGCGTCGCCGGAGTCGTGACGACGACATTGCAGTAGGAATGTGCCGAAAGCTACCGAAAACAACAAAAATACGAAATACAAAGCGAGCGAGACTAGACTACAAGAAAAAGAGGAAAGGAAAGAAAAGGTTAGCGCAATATTACGGTCGAAGCCCGGCGTGCCACGTGGATTCCTTCGTGGTCGACTGATGGCAGAACAGCCCTAAGGATCCAGTACATTACCCAGAGCGCCTCGTCTATCCAGCGCTGGGCAAACAAAGCGGCCGACGCGACTCGCGGGGGTTGAAAGAGAGAAGAGGGAGGTGGCGAGTGAGTGGCGCTGAGGGCTTCTAGCTGCTTCGCTTCGTAGTGCCGAGGGAGAGGGAGAGAGAACGCCTTGGATGAAGCAGCGGCAGCCATCACCGACCGACGGGCGACGACGACGACCCGCCGTGCGCCCGTGCCGCCTCAAACAAAGAAACCACAGCGCTCAGCATAGCCGGACGCACTTTCTCGCGGTTCCACAGGCTGCCAGCAGCCGCTGCGGCTTTGGCGGGTGCTTTTAGACTGGGCCTGTGGCCCAGGCTGGGGGGCCTAGCGCTCATTGTCGGCGACGGCCATAACTTCCGCCAGGCTTGGCGCGAACCAAAAGTGTGCCGCCCTCTTCCCTTCTGCCGCGCTCCGCTCCTCGGCTGCCATGCGAGCCGGCGGCGCGCCTTCGTCGCTTGTGTTTCGCCGTTTGAGCGCGCCGTACGACGACGGCCCGCGTCGCGGCTTTTGTGAGACGCCCCGTAATGAAAACGACTGTTATCTGCTCGTCGTCCCCGGTGTTGCCGCTACGCGGCGTTGGAGCTGCGCTACGCGAGGATTCTGTCTAGCTCGAACGACACGGGGGAGACGTTTCCCTGGTTCTCTCAGCCACACTCTCTCTCTCTATCTCTGTCTGCCACCACCCCCCCCCCCCCCCCACACACACATACTTTTTTCTCTCTTCTCAGCGATGCTCGAGCCAGAGAGTTATACGGCGGCGTTTTGTGCAGAACCGCGGTACTGTGAAACTAAGGTTGTAGAGTGCCTCTGCCTCGGGTCATTCCTCGCACTATATGTTTGCCTTTGGTTGCGGTGGGAAAGAATGTCACGCTCGTGACGAGCCGTGTTGTCATAATCGCAAGAACGCTAAAAGAAAAAAAAATTATTTTGGGGGCAAGAAACGTGCAACCAGAAGAAGAAGGAATATAGAAAATACCAGAACAGCAGATCTAATTATAATGGAGAAAGTTAACTTGTGCAGAGACGGCCCTCGTTTAACAGAACGCTGGAAGAACATCGCACGCGATGGGCTACACTGCCGTGAAACTTGCGGGGCCCACAAGGGTTCGACCGCGCCCGAGGAGAGCGTGTATAAGCGGGTTTCTATTAAGCAGGAAGTCGTTTTACACGAATTGTTCAGAGAGGACGACAAGAGACGGTGTGTCCGGAGTCTCGCCAGGAAGAAATGCAAGTCCCGTCTGCTCGCTTCTAACGAAAGCGCGAACTTACAACACACGCAGCGACGATGCTTCGACACATTTGCTTTTTTTCTAAGTTCGTAACAGATGCAGCTCCGTTCGCCACGATAGAAAGTTAGAAATAAAAAAAAATGGCAGAAAAGTATGCACGAAAAACCTGCATAGTACTCCTCGTATAAGTTTACTACAAGACACGGTTCTCCATGAAAGCCTTTGCCTGTTATTCTCAGCAACTTCAAAGCAGAACGTATTGTATGCAAGTGAGAGAGAGAGAGAGGGGAAAAAAAAGGAAGACAGAGATCTTAACCCGTGCAGAGTCTGGTTGTATGCAAACAACTAAGCAGCCCTACAAGAGCGGCAAAAGAATGGAGGGAAGCGACGAAAATAATTCCATGTTTCCGTCTCTCGGGGCGGTGAGGAAGGGCAGCTGTCTCAGGGTATTAGTGCGGCGGAATGGCATTCGAAAGGCGAAACGACCGGTATGACTCAAGACCGCTGTGCGGCAGCCATCTTTTCGCTTTTCCTCTCTTTTCACCGCTCTCTATTTCTTTCTCTCTCTTTCTTTCTTTTTTCTTTTATCGCCGTTGCATGCCCCGTTTTCGGACCAACGCGCTGCTTGCTCGTGGAATGCGGCCGCAGGCATAACGAAGTGTGGCGACGCAAATTGCCATCCGGTCCGCGTGTGATGCTCGGCCAGAATCCCCCATCAATATGCAGCTCGGACTCCAAGGTTGGCTGAGTTCATTACAAGCCGTCCGGCGGCTGTTTGCTTTCAACCTGAATTAGCCAAGCTCGCAGAATCGCAGTGCTCCGGCCTCCGGCGTGATTTCAGCTCATTTCTTCTGTCTTTTTTCCATTTCTTTTTTTTTTTGGAACTTACTGTCAATGCCTTACCCTTCTATTTTTTGTTTTGCTGCTTCTTTTGTTCTTTTTGCCAGGCAAAGAAAAGAAGTCAGAAAGCGGCGAACGGCGCCGGCATTGCGGATTTTGGCAGCTTGCGGTTCCCGCGTTGCATAATAAATGCGTTAATAAACTCCGCTGCTTCGTGTCATCGTTGCATTCGAATGCGGTTCGGTGGGCGGGAGAAAGAAAATGGCTCTTCGTTTGATAGCCGTCGCTGTTCCGATTTCTCTTTTCACTTTCGAACGGATGTAATAATGGCGCTAAAGAAAAATAAAGGTGCGCGAAACGAAGGAATCATCGTTTCGAAGCATAATCGGAAATCGCACTTTTCTCCCGATACCAGTATAACTGCGGGTCGTAACTCTCGCTGTGGCTCTGACTTGTGGACAAATATAAGACCACAATAAAAAATAAAAGATTAGTCTACATAACTTTTACATAGCCTTCGTATGCCCGTATCTTCTTGCATACTCGTGATTCGGGCTGTATGATGTTTGTAAAATCTAATGCAAAGTCGTTGACAAGTCTACTATTTTTCTCGGTAACTTCTGTTTCATGATATAAGATCGAGCTATCAGCAGGAAGTCTACAGGCACATCGGTCGAAAGAAGATTCGGGCCATAAGTCTACAGATTTTGTAGAAACACAAATTAATAAAAGACAGGGAAGCGAAAGAAACACATTTCCAGTTTGATACCTTACACAACGGTAAAAGGTTGAAAATATAAAAAAAATGTTATACAGATCCATGTAAATGTTGGTATCTAAACGATGCGGAACAATGTTTGTGTGTAAAGAATGTTCAATCTAGCGTTATGTGTGTCCTTTCTCAACCAACCGCAGGTCATCTCAACGAACCGCACCGCCAACCGCTAGCCATCCGCTGCGAAGTGATTGTTACAGTGATTGAACACTTGCTAGACGAAAAAAGTTCGCACGTGCTCTACATTGGTGCGTTCTGGTTAACAATAGAGAATACTGTACATGCATGTGTAGCTGCTCCCTAGGTGCACATGTAGTCACTGGTGTCGCTCGAGGTATGCCAGAAGTCATCTGTCCTTTACCAGAATTTTATTAAATATGCGTACGCCACACGCCCCAGTTTCAATTAACCAACTGAACTGATTTTAGAGAGATCTTCAAAAGTAGCAACTAACTTACTTGACGAGTTCTTGCTGCTCTGTTCAAGAACTCTTTTTCATGCGAGGTCCATATAAATTTTCGTTTTGCTTCATCACCTCTTACCTGGCCGCAGTCAGTAATTTCTTGTTGTTTTTTTTACACTAACACTGCTCACTCAGTAGCCCGATGGTCTACCCATTAGACCATAGATTTTCCAGCGTCCCAAGTTGGCGGCAAAAATGTTAGAGACAGATAAAGAAAAAGATAGATACCGGCAAGTGCGCAAAGTATCTCAAGAATGCTAATCGCAATAAAGAAATTGGCGGGGGCTTAGCTCGGCTAACCCTAGATATGCAAAGCGAGAGCTTGGTTTAGTCTTGGTTTAGCGAGAGCCTGGTTAAGTCTTGGTTTCACTTGGTTAACCTTTGATTTAGCTGTAATTACTATAGTTAGGTATACAATCATCGTTAAGTCAGGTATGACGGCTGTGCCTAGGTCGGTGGCCAGACATGACTGTGATTAGGCTTGGGTAGACTCGCATCGTTCGACGGTGCGACGCGTGTTGTGCCACAGGGAAAGCGCAAGTGTCAGACATGCAAAGAGACGCCGCGAACATGCGCAGTGTCGAAACACAAACGGAGCGGGCCTGGACGCGGTCGCTACATTGATCTCGACGGTGCGACGCCTGTGGCATTCAGGACCCTTTCCAGTGAAGCAGCTCGCCGAGCGATATCCGCGGGGTGGTCAGACGCCGCTTGGCGACGACGGCTCAAATCCTCAACGCTCAGAGAAGACGGTCCGGCCTCGCCCTCCTCCATGGCCAAGCTCGCACTGACTAGGTGAGCGCGGCGCTCTTCTTAGCCACGTGCGCGGCGACTCAGCCGCGGAGAGCGCATGCGCCATGCCGGCGGCGCCGGCGGAGCTCGGCGCGGCGCGTTGCCAAGGCTACGGTGCAGCTGCGGTCAAATGAAGGTCAAATGAAGGTCAAATGAAGGTCGAATTGCTGGCGACGGCGAAACTCGGCTCGACGGTGTTAGTAAAGCTTTCGCTTTAAACATTACTGGCAGTACTATCCGAAGTCATGTGAAAATATTCACATAATGAAGCCTGGTAAGCCTTCGCATTGGAGTCACCTTGTTTGCGTAGGCTGTGTTTCCTTCAGTCAGTTATAGCGCTTCACTGCTTTGTTTCTTCTTTGTTGCCTTAGCTTGAAAATTGTTAATTTTAACCCCAAAATGATCAGTCACTGCGTGATTGATCTTAAAGATGAATAAGAGTGAAGCCATAGTACGCGATTTGCTCGTGATTATAGAGGTAAAAGTAAAGATTTCATAACAGATTTGCTATGACCAAGCGACTCTCTCTTTCTCTCTCTTATTTGGGTGTTAGCATGTTTACAAGGTCATTTGCCTGTGAATTTGAATAGCAACGAAGTTAATTTAGTAAGTTGTATGTTCATACATACATTAATGCAGTAACGTAATTTAGTTAAGTACTGCTATACTACGCAGTCAACAAAAATAGAACAACTAATGAGGCTTGCGTAATAGAGATGACGCTGCTATTTGTGGGACCAGAGCTCTAACGCTTGCTTACCCCCTGTCAGAGAACGCTTTAATAACATCGACATTAGTAAGCATTACTTTCGCAGCCACTTTCTAGCGTGCAAAGCGAGCAACACCAGCACAGACCTGCCTAATGCACGAGACCTTGCCGGCAGTCTGATAATTATGACATCCACATCACCATTTGTAATTTGGAAACCTAGGCCAGTGTAGCGGTCGAATTGTCTTGGCTACTAACGCATCTAAGGCGCGTGGGTTCGAATCCCAACTCCCGGGTACCACTGCCAGGCTCTAAAAGACATCATCCACTATCTTCTCATAGTTCCAGTATGAAGGATATCGCTAGTAAAGCTTTACCAAGCCTATGCACCGAATAACTCGAGAGGGCTTGGTGCATGGCTATGCGAAAAATACAAGTTAAAGAGTAGACTGTTGCAAAACATTCTGCACAAAACCAAAGTTGCTCGAGAAGAAATCTGATCGAAACTTTGCTCCAGTTCTTGTCTGGCATGCACCACGAGGCTATATATTAGGTAAATACAAAAGAAATAGAATGAGGAATGTTCCATAGAACACTACGATAGAGGCTTGCAGCCCCCGAGAGCTAGAAAATTCGTCTCTGTCAAGGTTGCTCCTGGAAACCGTAAACAACCAGGCACTTCCTAGAGCATGCGATCGAGCTGTGCGTTAGCGCAGGCTAGACAATCAAACGTAGATGTAATAAAAATGTTAAGAGAGTGCGCGTTCCGGAGATCGCAAACCAAACTGCCACCGATGCAGAAGCATCCAAACTTTTGATTGGTCGCCACGAAACAGCTGTGCAACACTTGAAGTGGCTACCTTAGGTCATATGTCATTTTTCAAAAGCAAGGGGATTATCGCGTCAGGCTCATATTACGGGGGCTTACAGCAATCTGTGCATTCTCGAAGGTTTTTTAAGACACCATCGCTAGCCTTCCATATAAAGTGCGGTGGCGTTTTAAGTGTCTCCAGTAAGCGAAAAAGAATAAAAAGAAAGAAGACAAAAGTAAAACAGCCTACTGGTGAAGAGTGGCTCTGGTAAGACAAACGCGGCAACAAAAAAAAATATATCAGTAGGCTGCTATGCGTAATTTCTGCCCAAGTTGCCTCGGATTGAGTCGTGGAGTGCTAGGGCGGGAATTCGTTTTGCAACAAATAATCTGTTCCTACATTATGCCTGCATTAAGTCTGGGAAAGTACATCTGCGTTCGTTCAATCATTATTTACCTTAATACTTTGTGATATCCCTGTTCATCAAGACTATACAGCTGATATTTGTGCACACGATACAATATATTTGCTACAAGGGTAAAGTTAGTGCATGATTTCCAAGATATCGCTGGCCTATAAAAATGAAGTCGTTCAGTAAATGCTGCACCTCAAATGTATTCACGTGATACCATAACGCGGAATGATGTTTTTATATTAATAACACTTCACAAAATGA